>NC_037688.1:50256302-50277064 GCF_003255815.1 Theropithecus gelada | reverse complement strand
TTTTTTTTTTTTTTTTTTGAGATGGAGTCTCCCTCTGTCACCCAGGCTGGAATGCAGTGGCGCTATCTTGGCTCACTGAAACCTCTGCCTCTCACGGGTTCAAGTGATTCTCCTGCCTCAGCCTCCTGAGGAACTGAGATTACAGGTACCTGCCACCACACGCGGCTAATTTTTGTATTTTTAGTAGAGACAGGGTTTCACCATATTGGTCAGGCTGGTCTCGAACTCCTGACCTCAGATGATTCATCTGCCTCGGCCTCCCAAAGTGCTGGGATTACAGGCTCATCTGCCCAGCCTGGTTTTTATCTTTTATGCCATATTTTTACTGTGCCTTTTCTCTGTTTAGATACGCTTAAGTACCTAAGTACTTACCAGTGTGTTATGACTGCTCTGGTATTCAGCGCAGTAACAAGCTGCACAGGTTTGTAGCCCAGGAGCAATGGGCTAGACCATACAGTCTGGGTATGTAGTATTACTGGCTCTGCCATCTGGGTTTGTGTAACTACACTCTATGATGTTGACATAATAGTGAAACTGCCTCATGATGCATATCTCAGAACATACCCCGGTCATTAAGTGACACAGGACTGTAGGCTAAAAATCACTGAATTGTGTACTTCAACACTGAACACTTGAACATTTTATGGTTTGTGAGTTGTCTCAATTTTTAAAAATCGTTGCCTGAGGTTTCTGTCACCAGGTCCTCCCGAACTCCCCCTCACTCCTTCAGACCCGGGGCAAGCTGGCCTCCCTCTCACACTGTCCTGCTGGCCCCCACAGTCCCTGGAAGCGGGGAGAACTGGGAGTTTGGTCCCTGCCCTGGCAGGTGGCACTGAGAGCAGAAAAGCAGGTGAGGAGGGAATGAGAGCAGGAGGGGTGCAGTTGCACCCCCAGACCAGGGAGGGGCTGCTGTGCTTGTGTAGCGGGAAGAGGGGTAGAGGGTAACGTCCACCCCAGACCCCCATCGCCCCACCCGGTCTATCCCCAGCCTCACTGCCACTGGGGCTGATTAACCCCCAGCCGGTCACCCAGCAGTCCGGCCGGTGCACGAAGGTGAAGGTGGAGGACTCAACGCAAATGGGCTGGATGTACACATTGTAGGCGACAGAGGAGGCCAGTCTCAGCAGGGCAATGTCATTGTGTAGAACCCCAAGGGTGTCAGGGTTCACAATGATGTCCTGCACTTTGTAACGATTGCTGTAGGCCCGCAGGTTCCAAGGAGCTGGCCTGGAAGTCAGCTCGCCCAACTGGACCGTCCACTCGGAAGGATAGTAGTGCCTGGCAGAAAAGGAGAGAGGGCAGGGAGCCCTGGAACTGGGCACTGGCCGCCTGAGCACGCTGGAGGCCCAGTCCCTGAGGCGGAGTGGCTACTGTTTGCTCCTCCCGGAGGCCATTATCAAGTCTGCGGCCCCGACGGCCCCTAGACTCACTTTCGGAAGCAGTGCGCAGCCGTGAGCACCCAGCGGCGGCTAAGCAGGCTCCCTCCACATCGGTGGCGTCTCCTCAGGCGCAGGCTGGCCTGCCATGGCCAGCGCCCGCGCGCGGACTCCACTCCGCCTGCCACCAGCGAGTGAATTTCCCGGCGGCCGCAGGCCTCTGGGATGGACAGACCCACCCGGCTGAGCTGAGAGGGATGGGGGTGGGGCAGACCCGCCCCGCCAGGCCTTGCCCCTGGGTGCGCGCAGCGAGGGGCTCCCCGGGGAACCGCGTGCCAAGGTGACGCTGGGGACGGTCCCACCCCCAGGGGCCATTAGTTACTTGAGAGCATCACGTTCTTGGGACCCGGAACAGAGAGCAGTACATGGGCCCCGGTGCACCCGGGCCCAGCCACCCTGGCAGGCATAGCGCGTCCCGGGCACCCTACCTGACAAAAGCTCCGCCTCATCTGACTCTGCAGGAGACAAGAAGTGAGCCCCCCGCAGCCTCCACCTCCCGTCCTCCCCGCTGCCCCCCGTCCCGCCAGCAGCGCCCCGAGCTCACCCGGCTTTCCGAGTCCAGCCCGCGCCAGGAGCAGCGCCAGCAGCAGCGCCCCGTGCGCGCCCATGGCCTCCTCTCCCGTGGCCTGGCGCCCCGTCTGCCTCCTCTCGCTCCGGGCCCGGGCCGCCCCCTGGAGGCAGGGCGGGGTGGGAGCTCCAGCTTCATCCTCCCAGACCGGGCCCAAGGGCTGTTTGGGGACTCTCAGGCCTGGCAGCGCCCTGGTTTTCAGCTCCTGCTGGCGGGTCTTCAACCACATTCCTTGATGTGGCCCAGACCTGGTGGACCCCACAGTCCTTTTCTTGTCTGCAGCCCGGGGGTCCTGGCTGCCCGCTTGGTGCCCCCTGTCCTCCACCCATGACTTCCTCCAGCACCAAGGGTCTGGCCCTGAGCCGGGAGTCCCCTTAAAGCAGGCAGGCAAGGCCTTCCTGAGGGCGGGGTGGGGCCTGACAGCGTGGAACCTGCTGCTGGCAGTGCTCGTCCTGTACAGACCCGCAGACTGTGCACCGTCCAGGGGCTCTCAGCCCCACTCCCTGCCCGCTGCCCTGCAGGGCCCACACAGCTACCTGGAGCCCACCGCGGGGGTCTCTCGCCTTGTGGGAGATGTTTCAGGGAACCAAGGTAACCAAGCAGGCCCTACAGTACTAGATGTGAATGGGCCACTGAGTCCAGGTGCATAAGACCTCCTGCAGGGCTCCCGCTACTCAGAAAAACCATCACACTCATGGTTAGGCTTTAGAGTTTACAGAGTGAAAGGACTTAGGTTAACATCAGCAAAGTAAAAGACACACAGGGCAGAGTGCAGGAGAGACCAGGAGGAAGGCTGCAGTGAGCACTCCAGGGGAGGCCTATGCATGCCCGTCATTCTCCCAGCATGGAAGTGTGACAACCAGGGACGCTGGCCTGAGCCTTGGCAGCAGGGTTTTACTGGAGATTGGCGGTGCCTGGAGCAGCTGCATGACTGACGCTAGTCAGCCAGCCTCCAGCCCCTCCAGAGGTCCCCTGATACCACCTGGCTCAAGGCCCTGCCATCAGTCATGTTGTGAGCATCAGCTGTCTGGCGGGTCCCAGGGATCCAGGTATGCAGAGGCATTCTTATCAGGCAAGACATTCAAGATCTTAGAGGTTTGGATGTGTAGCATCTGAACACCCCAAGTCTATTGAGTTAACCGTCTGCTGTAAGGCTACCCCGTGGCTCTTACAGCAAAAGGATCATATTTTTCTGAGTTTCCATGACTAGGAATGCAAATAATAGCATGGCTGGGCTAGGCGCAGTGGCTCACGCCTGTAATCTCAGCACTTTGGGAGGCTGAGGTGGGCGGATCACTTGAGCTCAGGAGTTCAAGACTAGTCTGGCCAACATGGTGAAATCCTGTCTCTACTAAAAATACAACAGTTAGCCAGGTGTGGTGGTGGGCGCCTGTAATCCCAGCTACTTGGGAGGCTGAGGAAGGAGAATCGCTTGAACCCGGGAGGCAGAGGTTGCAGTGAGCCAAGATGGTGCTACTGCACTCCAGCCTGGGTGACAGAGCAAAAACTCCATCTCAAAAAAAAAAAAAAAAAAAAAGAATAAACTATATAAACTATGTTCTAAATGCAACAAGGTTTTTCTTTTTCTCTGGCAGTTAAGCAAGCGCTGGCCTAGAGATAAGCAATATTAAAACAATTACAACTCATCCATTGACAGACACTAGATAACTGACTGCCCTGTTCCACAAGCCACAACTACAGCTTTGATTGGACAAGAAACTGATTTCAGTCACTTTCTCCTGATAAGAGCCCTCCAATCAAGGGTTGGTTCTGACTGGTTTCCAGAGGCTGTGCGCTTGAGTGCTTTGATGTCCTGAAAAGACCTTTTGATATATAGGACTTAATGTAACGCCATTGTACTCCAGCCTGGGCAGCAGAATGAGACTCCATCTCCAAAAGTAAAAATACCAAAATTTTTTTAAAAACAAATGTTACTTTCTAAGAAACTGGATATGTTAGCCTCTTTCTTCAGCTTCTCAACTACCTTGAACTTTGGGGTAACTTTGCATAAACCTGCTCACCACAAAACACCTACCAGGACTGAATCATGAAGAAAGAGAAAATCTGTAACTCAACCAGGCACAGTGGCTCACACCTGTAATCCCAGCATTTTGGCAGGCCAAGGCAGGTGGATCACCTGAGGTTAGGAGTTCAAGACCAGCCTGGCCAACGTGGTGAAACCCCATCTCTACTAAAAATACAAAAATTAGCCAGGCGTGGTGGCGCACGCCTATAGTCTCAGCTACTTGAGAGGCAGAGGTAGGAGAATCGCTTGAACCCGGGGGTTTCAGTGAGCTGAGATCTTGCCACTGCACTCCAGCCTGGGTGACAGAGCGAGACTCCGTCTCAAAAATAGAAAAAAGAAAATCTGCAACTGGTAAGGATACTGAATCAGTAATTTTTTTAAAGTCCCAATAACAACAAAAATACCAGGACCAGATGACTTCACTGGTAAATTCTACCAAACATTTAAAGAAACCTTGGCCGGGCGTGGTGGCTCACACCTATAATCCCAGCACTTTGGGAGACCCAGGCGGGTGGATCACGAGGTCAGAAGATTGAGACTGTCCTGGCTAACATGGTGAAACCCTGTCTCTAACTAAAAAACTACAAAACCAAAATTAACTGGCCATGGTGGCAGGCGCCTGTAGTCCCAGCTACTCGGGAGGCTGAGGCAGGAGAATGGCGTGAACCCAGGAGGCGGAGCTTGCAGTGAGCCGAGATCGCACAACTGCGCTCCAGCCTGGGTGACAGAGCAAGACTCCATCTCAAAGAAAAAAAAAAAAAAGCCACAGGCTACAGATCAATACGTCCCTGATGAATATTGATGTAAGCTGGGCGAAGTGACTCATGCCTGTAATTCTACCTGTTTGGGAGGCTGAGGCGGGAAGATGAGTTGAGCCCTTGAGGAGTTTGAAATGAGCCAGGGCAATACAGCAAGACTCCTTGTCTACAAAAAATTTTAAAAATAGCCAGATACAGTGGCATGTGGCTGTGATCCCAACTGCTCAGGAGGGTAAGGAAGAAGGATTGCTTGAGCCCAGTAGTTCCAGGCTACACAGATCATGCCACTGCATTCCTGCCGGGGTGACAGAGAGAGACCCTGTCTCTCTTTTTTTTTTTTTTTTTTTTTTGAGACGGAGTCTCGCTCTCTCTCTCGAGCTGGAGTGCAGTGGCCAGATCTCAGCTCACTGCAAGCTCTGCCTCCCGGGTTCACGCCATTCTCCTGCCTCAGCCTCCCGAGTAGCTGGGACTACAGGCACCCGCCACCTTGCCCGGCTAGTTTTTTGTATTTTTTTTTTTTTTTTTTTTTTTAGTAGAGACGGGGTTTCACCATATTCGCCAGGATGGTCTCGATCTCCTGACCTCATGATCCGCCCGTCTCGGCCTCCCAAAGTGCTGGGATTACAGGCTTGAGCCACCGCGCCCAGCCGACCCTGTCTCTTAAAAAAAAAAAAAGTTAAAATATTGATGCAAAAATCCTCAACAAAATACTAGCAAACCAAATTCAATGGCACGTTAAAAATATTTTATACCATATCCAAGTGGGATTTATCCTTAGGATATAAGAATGAGTGAACATATGAAAATCAAGAAATGTTAATGAAATATTCCATTATTAACAGAACAAAGGACAAAAATCACATGATCATCTCAACTGATGCAGAAAAAGCATCTGACAAGATTCAACACCCTTTCATGATAAACAAACTAGGAATAGAAAGAAACTAAGCCAGGCATGGTGGTTCACACCTATAATCCCAGCACTTTGAGAGGTGCAGGCAGGCCAATCACTTGAGCCCAATAGTTCCAAACCAGCCTGGGGAACATAGCAAAACCCTGTCTCTACAAAAAATACAAAAATTAGCTGGCCATGGTGGCACATGCCTGTAGTCCTAGCTACTTGAGAGGCTGAGGCAGGAGACTCACTGGAGCCTGGGAGACAGAGGCTGCAGTGAGCTGTGATAATGCCATTGCACTCTAGGCTGGGCAACAAATCAAGACCTCGTCAAAAAAAGAAAGGAAGGAAGGAAGGACCTTAATACAGTAAAGCCCACAGCTAAAATCATACTCAATGATGAAAAGCTGAAAGCTTTTCTTCTAAGATCAGGAACAAGGCAAGGATGCGCAGTTTTACCACTGCCATGCAACACTGTACTGAAACTTCCAGCCAGAATAATTAAAAAAAAAAAAAAAAAAAAAGACGTGCAAATCAGAAAGGAAAAAGTAAAATATTTCCATTTGCAGATGACATCTTGTTTGTAGCAGTCTCTAAAGATTTCACACAAAAAAACTATTAGAACTAATAAATTCAGCAGTTGCAGGATACAAAATTAACACTCAGAAATCAGCTGCGTTTCTATATGCCAACAATGAACAATCCAAAAATGAAATTAAGAAAACAGTCCCAGCCGGGCACAGTGGCTTATGACTGTAATCATAAGTTTATGATTCAAGCAGAGAACTGCTTGAACCCGGGAGGCGGAGGCTGCAGTGAGTTGAGATCGTACCACTGCACTCCAGCCTGGTGACAGAGTGAAAGCCTCTCTCTCCCTCTTTTTTTTTGAGACAGAGTCTCACTGTGTCGCCTGGAGTGCAGTGGCATGATCTCGGCTCACTGCAACTTCCACCTTCTGGGTTCAAGCAATTCTTGTGCCTCAGCCTTCCGAGTAGCTGAGATTACAGGCACCTGCCATCACGCCCAGCTAATTTTTGTATTTTTAGTAGAGACGGGGTTTCACCATGTTGCCAGGCTGGTCTCAAACTCCTGACCTCAAATGATTCACCCATCTCAGCCTCCGAAAATGCGGGGATTACAGGCGTGAGCCACCATGCTTGGCCAAGACCCTGTCTCTTTAAAAAAAAAAAGAAAGAAAAATAAAAAAGTACAACTATGGCAGGGCTGCAAAGGAGGCAGGAGGAGGTGGCAGAGCAGAAGGCTGAGGGACAAGAGGAGTTGACTATGCAGAGAGGGATTTGAGAGACTTCCGGGCAGCGAGCACTGTGTGTGAGCCCGAGAGAACTACAGGGCCCTGGACCATCCAGGCCCTGGTCCTCCACGGGACTTGAGAGAAGGCGAGTCCCTGTCTCTTGACCCTCCCATCTTTTTTTTTTTTTTTTTTTTGAGACGGAGTCTCGCTCTGTCGCCCAGGCTGGAGTGCAGTGGCCGAATCTCAGCTCACTGCAAGCTCCGCCTCCCAGGTTTACATCATTCTCCTGCCTCAGCCTCCCAAGTAGCTGGGACTACAGGCGCTGCCACCTCACCCGGCTAGTTTTTTGTATTTTTTTTAGTAGAGACAGGGTTTCACCGTGTTAGCCAGGATGCTCTCGATCTCCTGACCTTGTGATCCACCCGTCTGGACCTCCCAAAGTGCTGGAATTATATGCTTGAGCCACCGCGCCCGGCCAGACCCTCACATCTTGCTCTGTCCTGGCCACCCCAGACCAGAGTGCACCGGTCCCCAAGGTCAAGTCTCCCCCTGCCTCTGGTCAAATAAGGAGTGCCACCAGCTTTGAATCAGTCCCTTTCCACCTCCAGCCACTCCAGACCCCAGATCTGGAAGGGGGCTGGCCATGCTGGGGTCTCTGGGTGGAGCTGTCTGGCTAGGCCTGGGGTCTGAGATGGGATTTCTGGACAGAACAATGGAGCTCAGAAGCTCCAGCAAGATGTGCTCTGCAGGGAGCCCAGGTCAGGTTTGGAGAGAAGCTGCCTGGAATCCTGCAGAGCTTCCCCACCTGACCGCAGCCCCTCCCAGCACCCACCTGCGCCACTGCTCTCCTCCAGCCCCCAGTTCTAGCACCTTGGCCCAAGGCAGGCTTCCTTTCAGATACCCAGCGGCCCTTTCCTGCCACCTCCAAAGCTCTGCTCAAAGCATCTTTGTTTGAGGCTAGTCCGGTAAAGCCACAGCCCCGCCTTGGCCCTGTTAATTACTCCTTGGCTGAGCCTGGCTCTCTCCTGGCCCTTTAAGCCCCGAAGCCTTCCCCCAACTCGTCAGGAGAGGGCACCAGGCTGTGAGGGTGACAGCAAGCCAGGGGCTACGGGGGCAGGCAGGTGCAGCCAGCAGGTGAGGATGAGGGAGGAGGTGAGGACGAGTGGGGGTGAGGATGGGGGAGGAGGTGAAGATGAGGGAGGGGTGAGGATGAGTAGGGGTGAGGATGGGGGAGGAGGTGAGGATGAGGGAGGGGTGAAGATGAGGGAGGGGAGTGAGGAGTGGGTGAGGATGGAGGAGGGGTGGGGATGGGGGGTGAGGATGGGGGAGGGGAGTGAGGAGGAGGGGGTGAGGATGAGGAAGTGGGTGAGGATGAGGGAGGGGGTGAGGATGGGGGATGAGGATGAGGGAGGGGGTGAGGATGGGGGTAAGGATGAGGATAAGGGAGGAGGGTGAGGATGAGGGAGGGGGATGAGGATGAGGGAGGGGGGTGAGAGAGGGAGTGAGGATGACTGAGGGGGGTTAGGCTCCAGGGCTTCTGTTGAGGCCAAGGATGCCCAAATATCTAGGTGGTGGTGGTGGTTGCATACCTGAGGCCTGGACAGAAGGAAGAGTATACAGCCTGGGCCACCAGGATAAGTCCAGGACCCAGCAGGAGCTGAGGACAGACAGAAGGACCACAGAGGGTGTAAGGGGCTGGGGTGAGGATTGGTGCCCCTGGGCCAGGACGCTCCTGTCTTCTCCCTGCTGGCTCCAGACCAGAGTCCAAGCCCTGGGCAGTGCCACCCTTACTCAGCCCAGCCCTGAAGACAGAATGAGAGGGGCTTCCTATCTCCAGATCCTGCTTCTGGTGCTGGGTGAGTGGGGACACGGACTGGGGGATAAGGGCTGCAGACACCTTGGCTCCCAGTTCTCCCATCTCACTGCTCCCTGGGCCGGGCTCCCTGGAGCACTCTTGGGCTTTCTAATCTTGATTCCAAGGGCTCAATCCTCTCTGCCACTGACCTTGTGACATCGTGACCTCACCACACCACGATGTGCTTGTCGTGTCATGCTCATACTCCCTTCCCCCCTGCACCTTCACAGTGCTCTGGGAAGGGTTAAATAAGATAATAGACGGCATGAAAGCCTGGCACAAGGTCAGGGCAACATTATGTTTCACCCTCCTTCCTCATCTCTGGCCTCCCCTCCAACCCCGTTATTTGACACCAAATCTACAATCTGGTCCCTTCCCTGCTTCCTCCTCCAGGAGCTGCTGGGACTCAGGGAAGGAAGTCTGCAAGTGAGAAAGCCTCGAAGTCCACCCGAGTCAGCCCCATCCTGGACCTCGGCCCCGTGTCTCCCCTCACACACCAGCCTCCCAGGCCCCAGGTCCTCAGCCAACCCTCACCGCCCCTGCTCCTTTTGTAGCCTGCGGGCAGCCCCGCGAGTCCAGTAGGATCGTAGGGGGCCGGGATGCACGGGAGGGAGAGTGGCCATGGCAGGCGAGCATCCAGCATCGTGGGGCACACGTGTGCGGGAGGTCGCTCATCGCCCTCCAGTGGGTGCTGACAGCAGCGCACTGCTTCCCCAGGTCTGCGCTCACCGAGGGCCCAGGCGGGGTGTGCAAGGCAGGCAAGGCCCGCGGAGGACCGGGCGTGGCCTGGCAGAGGCGTTGGGATCCAGGTGGGCTGGAGGGGGTCGAGGACCAGGTGCTGGAAGTAGCCTCCCGCTCCTGTCTTACAGGAGGGCACTGCCAGTTGAGTACCGCGTGCGCCTGGGGGCGCTGCACCTGGGCCCCACCTCGCCCTGCACGCTCTCGGTGCCCTTGCGACGGGTGCTGCTGCTCCCGGACTACTCCGAGGACGGGGGCCGCGGTGACCTGGCACTGCTGCAGCTGCGTCGCCCGGTGCCCCTGAGCGCTCGCGTCCAGCCCGTCTGCCTGCCCGTGCCCGGCGACCGCCCGCCGCCCGGCACACCATGCTAGGTCACTGGCTGGGGCAGCCTCCGCCCAGGAGGTAAGGCAGGAGGGCGGGGTTCCGAGGCATCGGGGAGCCCCTATCTCCTTCTCCAACTGACCGGAAAACCCAGTCCCTCACTGCCCCAATCCAGGACCCAGCGCGGCTTCTCGGGAACCAAATCTCCTCTCTCTCAGAACTCAGCTTCTCCCACTCACCCCGGCTCCCCGCCTTCCTTTCAGAGGTTCCTCCTCTTCCCCCAGTGCCCCTCCCAGAGTGGCGGCCGCTACAGGGAGTAAGGGTACCGCTGCTGGACTCGCCCACCTGCGACCGCCTCTACCACGTGGGCGCGGAGGTGCCCCTGGCAAAGCCCATTGTGCTGCCTGGGAGCCTGTGTGCCGGCTACCCCCGGGCCACAAGGACGCCTGCCAGGTGTGCACCCCACCTCCCCAGCCTCCGGAGTCCCATCCCTGTGCCTAGCACCCTGCCTCCCTAAACTCCAGGACCCAGGACATACCAACGAAGGCTCAGGGTCCTGGTCCCCAACCCAGAGGCACCACCCCAGGGGTTTGGAACCCTGAGAACTGTTCTGAGGTCCTGGGAGGGCTGAGACCTAGGCTCCTCTTTCTCCTGCAGGGTGATTCTGGGGGACCCCTGACCTGCCTACAGTCTGGGACCTGGGTCCTGGTGGGCGTGGTGAGCTGAGGCAAGGGTTGTGCCCTGCCCAACCGTCCAGGTGTCTACACCAACGTGGCCACATATAGCCCCTGGATTCAGGCTCACGTAAGCTTCTTTTTTTTTTTTTTTTTTGAGACGGAGTCTCGCGCTGTCGCCCAGGCTGGAGTGCAGTGGCCGGATCTCAGCTCACTGCAAGCTCCGCCTCCCGGGTTCACGCCATTCTCCTGCCTCAGCCTCCCGAGTAGCTGGGACTACAGGCGCTGCCACCTCGCCCGGCTATTTTTTGTATTTCTTAGTAGAGACGGGGTTTCACCGTGTTAGCCAGGATGGTCTCGATCTCCTGACCTCGTGATCCGCCCATCTCGGCCTCCCAAAGTGCTGGGATTACAGGCTTGAGCCACCGCGCCCGGCCTTCACGTAAGCTTCTAATACTAGCCAGTGAGGCTGACCTGGAGCCAGCTGCTGGGGTCCCTCAGTCTCCTGGTTCATCCGGGGACCTGCCCATACCCCACATCTCTTCTGCCTTGAGGCCAAGATGCCTAATAAAGCTAAAGGCCACCCCCAACCCCCACTCCCCACCTCCTGCCTCCTCTCCTCTTTGGGGCTCACCAGATCTGACTCCACCAACCCTCATCCAGGGATCTGCCATGAGTCCCAGGGGGTGACACTCCCCCCTCCCTTCCTGGCTTGTATTTACTTTTCTCGGCCCTGGTCAGGGATGGGTGCAAGGCACGCAGTGGTGGGCAGACCAGCTGCTGCCCATCTGGCCTGTGTGCCCATCTTTTTCTGGAGAAAGTCAGATTCACAGCATGACAGAGATTTCACACCAGGGAGATCCTCCATAGCTGGCTTTGAGGACACGGGGACCACAGCCCATGAGCAGCCTCTAGGAGCAGAGAGCAGCCACTGCCGACAGCCGGCAGGGAATCGGAACCCTCAGACCCACAGCCGCAAGGCACTGGATTCTGGCAGCACCCTGAAGGAGCTGGGAAGTAAGTTCTTCACCAGCCTCCAGATAAGAGCCCCGCCGGCCAATCCCTTCATTTCAACCTAAAAAGACCCTAAGCAGAGAACCTAGCTGAGCCACCCGGACTCCTGACCTACAAAGCTGTGACTTAATAAATGTGTGTTTTAAGCTGCTCCATTTGTGCTGACATTTATACAGCAATAAAAACTAATAAAGATTTTGCTCCACTGTGATGGAGGTGTCCCAGTGGGAAAGGTGGGCTGGCCAGCGTGGCCACCTCCCCATGTACTCCAAGAGGCTGGGCACTTGGCATCAGATGCTCAGCTGAGGAGGGGTCAGGAGCCCTGGGGCAGGCCCGGATTCTGTTCTCATTGTTTCTGGCCACCATTCACTCCCAGAGTGAGCCTGGGGCCCAGGTCACCCTACTGACACCTGCATCTGGACGCCAACAGCCTTGCCCACCCTTGGGGTCCCCTTCCAGCCTGGTACCTGGCATCCTGTCCCCTCTCTGCCATGTCCTTGTCTCCAGAGCCAGGACCACCCATTTCAATATATAGAGGTCAGTTTCCACAGCTGAAGAAGGAAAACAAACAAAACCTGGAAAACTCAAAACCTACTCTGGAGCTGACAGCAGCTGTCGGCAGAAGAGAAGGGAAGACAAGGGAAGGTAAACTTCAAAGGCGCAGCCCCTTTAGGTCCAGGCACAGGCCTGAGCCATTGCTTCCCTCTCCTTTTCTCCTGGGGAGCCGGGGAAGTGGGCTGTACTAGATGGTCATGGGTAGGCCGGGCCAAGTGGGGCAGGAAGGGTGCTCAAGGCTGCTCTGTCCCCCAGGTGGAGAACACACCACACTGCAGTACATATTGGCCACCGTTGGTGGGGTCATCAGGGACCAGGTGCCCAGGACGTCAGGGCATGGCTGTGGCAGGCCAGCCTGCAGGCCCAGCTAAGGAGGCAGAAGGGAGTGGAGCTGGGCAGGGAAGGGAGGATCATTAATGAGAAAAAATCACGGCCCCTCGTCAAGCCCTCACCAGACATCATGCAGAGGGAGGGCTTTATTCCATCAGCTCATTGAATCCCACAGGAGGCTCTGTGAGGTGGCTTGTCCCCATTTGTCAGATGAGAAAAACAAGTCCCAAAAATCACACTGCCAGCAAGGTTGGTAGACTGGGACTGCAGCCCAGGCGGTCTGATTCTGGGAAAAGCAGAGGTCCTCCACTCTCTCCACTCCCTCCTACCCCAACAGGGCAGCCTCCCCACACCCCTCCTTCCGGCCTGCTCCTGGCACAACAGCCTGCGGTGCCAGACGGGCGGCAGCTCTTGTCAGCCCCGTGCCACTGACGCCACAGGATGGGGCCCGTGTCCCCCTCTGTAATCTGAACTGATAACACCTGCTCTCCCATGGCTGTTAGCGGTCCAGATGTCGGCCAAGGCGGTCACTGTTATGCCTGCTGAGTGTGTGCACTGTGCCAGGTATGTACATGCTCTCAGCAGACCTGAAAGCCCTCGAAGGAGACACTCATCTCACAGAAGGGAAACAGGTCCAGACAGGTTAGGTAACATGGCCACGGGCCCACAGCTGGTAAGTAGTGGAGCCACATTTGAACTCAAATCCCACACTGACAGTTATGTTATATCCCTTTTGGGGACAAAAGTACCTACAAAACACTCTACAAATAAGGCACATTGCTAACTAGTGGTCATGAATAACTACTACGTATTAACACAAAAACAAGGAAAGTAGGCCAGGCACAGTGGTTCATGCTTGTAATCCCAGTGTTTTGGTAGACCAAGGCAGGATGATTGCTTGAGGCCAGAAAATCGAGACCAGCCTGGGCAATACAGTGAAACCCCCAACTCTACAAAAAATTAAATTAGCCAGGCATGGTAGCCCATGCCTGTAGTCTCAGTTACTCGGGAGGGTGAGGTGGGATCGCCTGAACCCAGGATTTCAAGGCTGCTGTAACCATCACACCACTGCACTCCAGCCTGGGCTACAGAGCAAGATCTGTGTGTAGGGAAAATCTCTCTCAAATCATGTTTTTCCTCTATTCCTGTTGCCAGAAAAGAAGGTCCCGATCCAGACCCCAAGAGAGGGTTCCAAGAGAGGGTTCTTGGATCTCACGCGGGAAGGAATTCAAGGTGAGCCACAGAGCACAGTGAGAGAAGCAAGTAGATTAGAAAGGACTCCATCACAGAGCAGGCGTGCTCAGAGAGCAGGGGGAAGAACTCACCATCTTTGGTTAGTGTCTCTGCTTATAAGAAACTACAGGCCGGGCACGGTGGCTCACGCCTGTAATCCCAACACTTTGGGAAGCCGAGGAGGAGGGGATCACCTGAGGTCAGGAGTTCGAGACCTGACTGGCTAACATGGTAAAATCCCGTTTCTACTAAAAATATAAAAATTAGCCAGGTGTGGTGGCACACACCTGTAATTCCAGCTACTCAGGAGGCTTGAGGCAGGAGAATCACTTGAACTCGGGAGGCGGAGGTTGCAGTGAGCCGAGATCACGCCATTGCACTCCAGCCTGGGCAACAGAGTGAGACTTTGTCTCAAAAAAAAAAAAAAAAAAAAAAAGACAGAAACTACAAGCAGTGGTAAATAAACCTGGAATGTGCAGATGTGCTCACTGAAGGTCGGGGCTTTTGGTGCCATCGGTGACTGTGCATCCTCTGCCTTAGCCTGCTTACTGATGCTATCTTAGCAGAGCGGGTTACCTTCTCAGGACGTGTGCACATTCTAGGGCCCTGTGGGAGACGTCCTGTACGGCCATAAACATTTCGTAATCATAATTGGTGGCCAGCTTAAGAGGTGATCATTTTAGTGATCATTTTAGGCCGGATGTGGTGGTTCCCGCCTGTAGTCCCAGCACTTTGGGAGGCTGAGGCATGAGGATTGCTTGAGCTCAGTTTGACACCAGACTGGGCAACATGGCAAAACCCCATCTCTACAAAAACTGCAAAAATTAGCCGGATGTGGTGGTGCATGCCTGTAGTCCCAGCTACTCCAGGGGCTGAGGTGTGAGCATTATTTCAGCCAGTATCAGGTTACTGCACTCCAGTCTGGGTGACAGAGGGAGACCCTGTCTCAAACACAAAAAGAATGTGGCTATTTTCAGACAGCAGGAGCCTTACAGATGCCTTGTGAGTGCTTAGCTACACATTGTAAGATGGATCACTCTAGTTGTTTTATTAAACTAGAGGCCTGGTAAGCAGAGGTCCCCAACACTCGCATACCAAAACCACAATTATCAACACAGAAGACTCCTGTGACAAACGGTTGTGGGGTTCCCCCCACACACACTAAGCACTGGACACCAGCAGGGTGTCCTCAATTCAATTCCAACACTATCTGCCCAGCGCCAGCCTCAGGTCCCACAGGTTGGGGCTCACAGGACTGCCTCCCCATTCCCCAGCTGCAAGTTTGGGCTCCGGAACTTTCGACCGACTGGCTTCAGGTTGGCGTTCCCATGACTCTCCTCTTTGGGTTCAATTAATTTGTTAGAGCGACTCAGAGAACTCAGGGAAAAACATTCACTGGTTTATCATAAAGGATGTTACAAAGCATCGAGATGAAGCAAAGTGCAGGTTGAGGTGCTGGGGAGGGGCCCGGAGCTCCCATTCATCCCTGTGGTGTCACCCTCTGGGGACCACACGAGTTGAGCTATGGAGAAACGCTCCAAACTCTGTCCTGTAGGGTTTTGTCAGCATTCCTTTCCCAGGGAATAGGGCGGGGCCCTCTCTGGGGAGAGTCTTAAGACTCCCAATCAGAAAGACCCAGGAAAGATTCGAGTCCTGCTTTGGGGCATGTGAAAGAAGACAGATTGTTTCCCTGGTCTAACACACCTGAAAGACACAAGGGCCTTCCCCATCATAACACAACACCCTGTCTGCGGTGGGGAGTGAAGGAGATAGAAGGCAGACGGACGCTGGGCATGGTGGCTCACGCCTGTAATCCCAGCATTTTGGGAGGCTGAGGCAGGAGGATCACAAGCTCAGGGGTTTGAGACTAGTCAACATGGTGAAACCCCGTCACTACAAAATATACAAAAAAATTAGCCGGGCATGGTGGTGCATGCCTGTAATCCCAGCTACTCAGGATGCTGAGGCAGGAGAATCCGGGAGGCGAGGACTGCAGTGAGCCACGATCACACCATTGCACTCCAGCCTGGGCGACAGGGCAAGACTCTGTCTCAAAAAAAAACAAAAGGTAGATGGGAGGGAGCAGAAGACAGGCTGCAAGGCGGATTCTCAGAGTGAAGTCTGTGAGGTGGAGAGGTGAAGGCCAATTGAGGGAAAGGGGCCTAGGAGGACACTCCTGTGTGGAGCAGTAGGCGCAGCCAGCCAGCTCCTCTCCACCACTGGACGCTCCCATTCCTTGTAAAGGCCCTTAAGGAAGGAGAACGTGGACTCCACAAGACCACACTTCCAAAAGTGGAGACCCCAGGCTAGGCCAGTGAGTGGCTCTGCTCCCGGAAAATCCCTCCTGACCCCATTCCCACCGCAGGAGGTATCACTGCACTGAATGACACGACGGCCTGCCATCTCTTCATGTAGTTAGCAGACAGGGAGGACAGCATCGTGGGGTGTGCGGAGACCCCCTCTGGGGGCAAGGACTCATGCTGGGTCCAGGTGATCTCTGACAGCAGACAGGCACCATTCACCGCGCCAGCTGGGGAACTGTGCCACTGCTCACTGAGGATCAGCGAATGAATGCAATTGTTGTTATACTTATGACTGATGCGCGGCGAGTACAGGCACACTCCCCAACGTCCTAAGGGCTCCACACTGTGTATGCCCACTTCACGGATGGGAACAACCAGGTGGAGGCCCTGGGCTTTGCCAGTAGGAGCTGGGGTTTGAACCTAGTGTTCTGCTCTCTGGAGGACAGGCACCATCCTTAAGAGGACGGTGACTCCAAGGCACCCCTGGTTTCTGGTGGACATCCTGAGCTGGGGCATCAGCTGTGACGGCCCCCACAGGTAAGGTGTCCACCCCTGGTCTCTGCCGATGAAGCCTGGATGGAGTAGGAATCCAGGCATCTCCCTGTGGAGATGGCACCTCCTGTACCTACACCCTTTGACTTCTGGGTGGGCTGCTGCGCTACCTGAGAACTTCCTGGCCCCCACTGTCCACACCCTTCCTTCACTCTCCCTCCACAGAGGTACAGGATTTAAAGTTGCCAGTTCTATGTACATAAAGACACTGGGATTAACTGGAGACAGCATCTCACTCTGTGGCCAGGCTGGTGTGCAGTGGCGCGATCTCAGCTCACTGCAACCTGCGCCTCCGGGTTCAAGCAACCCTCCTGCCTCAGCCTCCCGAGTAGCTGGGACCACAGGCGTGCGCCACCATACCCACCTAATTGTGTTTGTATTTTAGTGCAGACGGGGTTTCACCTTGTTGGCCAAGCTGGTCTTGAACTTCTGGGCTCAAGTGATCCACCTCCTTCAGCTTCCCAAAGTGCTGGGATTACAGGCGTGAGCCACCACGCCCAGCCAGACACTGGGACTAAGAAATACATCTTTTTTTTTTTGAGACGGAGTCTCGCTCCATCGCCCAGGCTGGAGTGCAGTGGCGCAATCTCAGCTCACTGCAAACTCCGCCTCTCGTGTTCACGCCATTCTCCTGCCTCAGCCTCCCGAGTAGCTGGGACTACAGGCGCCCGCCATCACGCCCGGCTAATTTTTTGTATTTTTAGTAGAGACGGGGTTTCACCGTGTTAGCCAGGATGGTCTCGATCTCCTGACCTCGTGATCCACCCGCCTCGGCCTCCCAAAGAGCTGGATTACAGGCATGAGCCACTGCGCCCGACCAAAATAAATCTTTTTAGCCTGGCCAAGAGCTCTTCCCAACAATTACCTGTCCAATGCCTCACGACACAAGTCATGGAGCAAGACAGGTTCTTCAGGGACTGGGATGCTGAGGACCCTGGGAGCAGGGGTAGGGGCTGCAGTGAAGTAAGTCACAGGAGGGAAGGGACACAAGTCAAAAGTAACAATAACTAGAATTACAGCTTAGAAAACACAAATGCAGCTCTAAGACTTGCCGAGATTCTACGCAGCGGCACCCCCCACGTTCCGCCCACTCTCAACAGCCGTCAAAGCGCAGCTCGGACTGCAGGGCGGTTTGGCGTCCAGGGTCACTCTCTGGCTCCTCTCTCGAACGCCGCCTCCGACACCCGCCCAGCACGACCCAGCCTGGGGTGTCTCTCTGCAAGGGAGAGGTCAAGTGGGGGACCCTCGGTCTCATGTAAATGCAACTTGGGGCGATGCAGGATAGTGTCCAGCATTCAGGAAAGGGGACCTTGGTGGAAAGAGCGGCCAGCCAGGAAAATCAAGTCTCTAGGCCTTTTCAGAGCCAAAATGCAGCCAAGCGGGAAGGCGGACAGGCGCCCAGGACCCCTGGGGCAAGGAGCTGCCCCTTCCCTCCTCCTGGGGAAAGCAGTAGCCAACCGCTCCCGTAACTCCTAGCCCAAAGAGTGCGCCCGGGCCACCCCTAAGCCCAACAGCAGCCCCCAGGGCTCCTCACAGGTCGTAAGCCCCTCTGAGCCGCGACAGTCCTCGCATCCAGGTCGGGGCAAGGAGCGAGGGCGACTGTCCCCAACACGGCGGCCAGAAAGCCCAAAATGCAGAGCCTGCCCAAGATGGCGGTCACGACTATCCCGCAACAACACGGCCCCGGGCTCGCTGTGCCCCAGCCTGGAGCCTGCCGAACCGCACTAACACGGGGACCTCGCCTCTGCCACTCCCGAGAGGGCGCCACCGCCTCCGACGGCCATCCCTGGGGTGGAGATGGCGTCCGCACGCCCGTCAGCACCGCCCGCTTCCAGATCACTTAAAATGGCGGCGGCCGCGGGGTGACACGGGGCGGGGCAGCGCCGGGGAAGGCGGGGCGGCGCGGGGCATGCCGGGCCACGCGCGGGCTGCCGGGAACGGGGCGGAGCGCGGCCGCGCCGGCGCGTCGAGGGGAGAGGCAGCCGCCGCGATGGTGAGCGGGCGTGGGGGAGGGGCGGCCGGGCCGGGCCGGGGGCGGCGGGGGGCGGCTGGGCCGCGCGGGGGGCCCGGGCCTCTTGCTCACGCCGGCCCGCCGCCCCCAGGACGTGTTCCTCATGATCCGGCGCCACAAGACCACCATCTTCACGGACGCCAAGGAGTCCAGCACGGTGTTCGAGCTGAAGCGCATCGTCGAGGGCATCCTCAAGCGGCCTCCTGACGAGCAGCGGCTGTACAAGGTGGGTCCCGCGGGCCGGCCGAGGGGAGCGGGTACCCGGCGACGGGCACGGGGCTGACTCCGACGCTGTCTGCGATGTAAACAGTGGCGGCCGGCGACGCCTGCGGGCGCCCGACCTGCGGGCTGGGACATCCGTTGTGCGGGTGAAGCGCGAGCTGCGCTCGCCGCGGGGATCTCTGGTCCAGGGGCGATGTTTAGACCTCGTGCTGGGCCCCGGGCGCCGAGGACACCGTGGCATCCAACCCCTGCAACGGTATCGCCCGCGCCGTGCAGTTGACGAAATTGAGGTTCGGCTTGGTCTCTTAACCAGCCAAAGGTCATTGGCAGCGCCAGGGTTCGAACCACGACCCCTTAATTCCCAGCTTTCTTCGCAGGCCCATCGGAATCACGCTGTCCCCCGGGACACTCCTTGGGGTGGAGGGTGGCGGACTCAGTTAATGCAAAGAAAGTCTGGTCCCACTCGTTCTTCACCAAGCAACCGTTATTACCTCCCTACCTCCTGCTGATGTTCTAGAAGACCCCCTTTCCCCTTGCAAGCGAACTGAGATTATTCAGTTAGAATGGCTTGGGGTTTGGGGTCTGCATTGGGGAATCAGATGCATCAGCCTCCGGTTTACGTGTCCCAACATTGTGAGGTTGTCGCCTAAGTGCATTGATCAGATTCTAGAGCTGGAAACTGGGAAACTGACTTTTAGCTCCAGGCTCAAAGCCTCAGCTCTCATGGTCTCTAAAGGGCTTTCCTTACTGATAACTGCTGGCACTTAGCGAATATTAAATGGCCGTGCCTGTGCATGTCCCATGTGCCACATATCTACTTAGTGCTTTATGTTCCTTCCTAGCTCATTGAAACCCTCTGGTGGCCCTATGAATTGAAAGTCTGGTAATTCCTAGTTTACAGATGAGGAAACTTTGCATCAAAAGGCTCAACTACTAGCCAGCAGCGGTGGCATGGTCCTGTAGTCCCAGCTACTCTGAAGGGTGAGGCAGAATTGCTTGAGCCCAGGAGTTCCAAGCTGGAGGGTGCTATGATAGCGCTTATGTAGGGTCTGTGCCACTACACACCTGGGCAACATAGCGAGACCCTGTCTCTAAAATAAAAAAATGTTCGAATGACTTGTCCAAGGTGGCAGAGCTGGGATTGAAACCCAGGTCTGCCTATCTCCAGATTAGCTTGGCTTCTCAAATTAGATTTGCCTGGAGAATTTGAATAAAACCAGATTCTAAACCCTACCCTGGGAGGTTCTGACTTAGTTGTTCTTGGATATAACCCTGGAATCTGTGTATTTGACAAGCAGAGCGGTGGTCCTGGGCCACACTGAGGGAACTCTCTTCCTCCTCTGACTTCCTGTGTAGTTGCTGGTCAGAGGTCTTTGGGACTTGCCCCACATGGGGCCTCTCCCAAGATCCTGCTTCTCTCCTCAGGATGACCAACTCTTGGATGATGGCAAGACCCTGGGCGAGTGTGGCTTCACCAGTCAAACAGCACGGCCACAGGCCCCAGCCACAGTGGGGCTGGCCTTCCGGGCAGGTGAGAGGGGACTGGGCTGGGTGGCAGCCAAGCAGGTTGGGGACACCGTTCCAAAGAGGGTCATCAGGGAACCTGGAGTTGAAACCTTCAGGGCAGTGTCTTCCTCGTGCCTAAAGAGCTGGCAATATCCTTTCACAATGTGTTTGTTTCCTCATTTTTTTTTTTTAAAAGAAGCAACCAGGCCGGGCGCGGTGGCTCAACCCTGTAATCCCAGCACTTTGGGAGGCCGAGGCGGGTGGATCACGAGGTCAGGAGATCGAGACCATCCTGGCTAACATGGTGAAACCCCGTCTCTACTAAAAAAATACAAAAAACTAGCCGGGCGTGGTGGCGGGCGCCTGTAGTCCGAGCTACTTGGAGGCTGAGGCAGGAGAATGGCGTAAACCCGGGAGGCGGAGCTTGCAGTGAGCCGAGATCGCGCCACTGCACACTCCAGCCTGGGTGACACAGCGAGACTCCGTCTCAAAAAAAAAAAAACAAAAAAAAA
>NC_037688.1:50207612-50256232 GCF_003255815.1 Theropithecus gelada | reverse complement strand
AAAAAAAAAAAAAAAAAAAAAAGAAGCAACCAAATGAGATGCTTACAGAAACCGAAGCTTATTTCCCGAAGCTAGCTCACATTTACAGGCGCTGAGTGCCTGGCTCTGTGCTTTGTGTGTTACTCTGTGTGTGGATTCCACTGCCCTGTCTCATCCTCTCAGTAGCCACGGGAGGTCCACATACCATCATCCCTGTTCTGCAGATGAGGACACCGGCTTACTGGCAGTCACACAGGGAGCCATGGTTAGGATGCTGGCTGCCGGGCCCTTGCTGGAGTCAAACATCATGCCAAGTTCTATGCTGTGTATCACTGAATCCCTCTGCATCTCTGTGTGGTTGAGATTTGGATTTTGCCTGTTTTCAGGTTCAGTGAAGTGAGCCCTGGGAGGTTAGGTCACCTGCTGGGACTGCCACGTCTAGGATTGAGATCCAGAGCCTGTGCTTCCATCAGCCATACCCCACCCCTGCCCAAGCTTTAGAAACCTGGGGATTAGGGAGTGGTTTACTACTCGCCAGGGTATCTTCTTCCATCCAAGAGAAAGGGAGGGGGGATTTTAAATGTTTTGTCTCTGGGAACTTGAATAGAGGTTATAGAGCTGTGTTTTCACAGCCGTGGACCCAGCAGCTGTGTGGATGGCTGAGAAAACTTTATTCAAGTTATAAAGAATTATTAATATTTTTCTGCCTGTAAGGAAACATAGCAGAGGCTGAAGAGGAAGAGTATAGTCCTAGCTCCACCTTTCCGTTCCATAAGTTCAGGCTAGGCCTCAGTCTCAGCATCTATATCCTCTAGCCAGCTACCTTGCCCTCCTGGCCCTCCTGGCCCCGGTTTTCCCTTCTCCTTAAACGGGTGTGATGAGACTGGCTTCACAGCAAGGTGGTGTGAGTCCTCATGCACCCCAGGTCTGGCCTGCTGCCAGTGCCCAACAGATAGGAAGCTTCAGAGCCTTTCTGTGGGCTCTTTCTGCCCAGATGGTGATGTTAAGAGTTAGGTGCAGGGCTGGCACAGACATACAGGTCGTGCCCTGTACATGGGTGCATTTTGTTGTTGTTGTTGTTTCTGAGACAAAGTCTCACTCTGTTGGCTAGGCTGGAGTGCAGTGATGCCATCCCAGCCCACTGCAGCCTTCCCCTCCCGGGTTCAAGAGATTCTCCTGCCTCAGTGGCCTGAGTAGCTGGAATTACAGGCATGTACCACCACGCCCAGCTAATCTTTGTATTTTTAGTAGAAATGGGGTTTCACCTTGTTAAGTCAGCCTGGTCTCAAACTCCTGGGATTACAGGCTTGAGCCTTGGCTCCTGGCCCAGGGGTGCCTTTCTGAAGAGAGCAAGTGAGTGCCAAGAGCATATCTGGTCTGCTTCCCCCAGAAGTGTCACTTTCTCTGATTTGAACAGTGGTACGCTAGAGGTTTGCTGTGACTTGGAAGATATTGATAGACCCATTTTGCAGGTGAGAAAATCAAGGCTAAGGAAGGTGACTTGTTTTTCTCCCACAGCCCCTAGTATGGCATGGAATGTGGTGGTGACTCTGGAGCCCAGGTCACATCAGCCCTCTTGCAGGTGAGGGCTATCTTGATAGGGGCACAGCATGGGCTGTGAGCTCTTTGCTTCCCCATGGACTGCTTGCAGAAACACACTTCCTGGGTGCAACTCAACCCATCACCATGTTGTTCCCAGGCCTTGAATGGGTGCCCCGCCCTCCGCCTCTCCCCTCCCCTAAGCTTACCACTCAAGAAGATAAGACAGTGTTTCAAATCAAATGTTAAAGAGCATTGTCCAGGCTCATCACGAAAGAATGAGGGAGGTAGTGAAGGCACGAATGGTCACAGGTTTGTGGCTTGGAAGATGCATTAGATTAAGCTGCGGCAGTTTCTGAACCTTGGCACAGTGGGCACATTGGGCTGGATTACTGTGTGGGTTGCCTTGTGCACCATAGCATGTGGAGCCGTATTCCAGGCCTCTACCCACTAGACAGCGTTGGAACACCCCACCTCCCCAGTTGTGACAGCCAGAACTGTCATCAGGCATGCCAGCTTTCCCTGGGATGCCTGATCAGTTGAGAACCCTGAGCCAAGCAGAGATGGGTCTCCTAGCTGGAAGAAAGCACAGGAGAAAAGCTGTGGGTTTGTTTGCTGTGTGTTGGGGTGACAGTAGGGACAAGACAGGGAAGGCCTTTGCCTTCCTGGAGCCAGTCAAAAGGGCAATTTGTCCAGCGGTAAGTGCCCCCACGCCCAGGATGTCAGGATGTCTTGACTTTTGGGGGTGGGTGGATTGGAGGTTCATCTGAGGAGGGGACCTGAGTTGGACCCTGAAAGTCCAGAAGCAACCAGCCATTCCGAGTGCTGGGACCAGCAAGTGCGAAGGTCTGAGTTAGGAAAGAACAGGGAGAGCCAGAGCCTGAGAGCATGGGAGGCAGAGGGAGAGACAGACCGCAAGGACTTGATGGTATTCACAGCATGATGGGAAGCCACTGGAAGGTTTTAAGCAGGGGAGGAATAGTCTAGTTGATTTTTTTTTTTGAAACAGAGTCTTGCTGTGTTGCCCAGGTTGGAATGCAGTGGCTGATCTCGGCTCACTGCGAGCTCCGCCTCCCGGGTTCACATTCTCCTGCCTCAGCCTCCTGAGTAGCTGGGACTATAGGCACCTGCCACCACACCCGGCTACTTTTTTTGTATTTTTAGTAGAGACAGGGTTTCACTGTGTTAGCCAGGATGGTCTCGATCTTCTGACCTTGTGATCCGCCCACCTTGGCCTACCCAAGTGCTGGGATTACAGGTGCCTGCCACCATGCCCGGCTAATTTTTTCGTGTTTTTAGTAGAGACGGGGTTTAGCGTTAGCCAGGATGGCCTCGAGCTCCTGACCTTGCGATCTGCCCACCTCAGCCTTCCAAAGTGTGTGAAGGAAACAAGGATATACATTCTGGGTGAAGGGTGATGCTGGCTGCAGGTGGTCAGCCCTCAGACTCACTAGTGGACATGGAAGATGAGGAAAGGGGCCCCAGCATGGTCAGTGGGAAGGGCTGGGGACCTTCAGGTTGGGCCCACAGGGGTAGGAGACATTGCTGTGGGGCCATGGGGCAGCTGAACAGGGAGGTCAGCTCTGTGGAGACCAGCTGTGTGGACGAGTGTTCGCATGGAGATCCCCAAAGCTGCAGATGATCACCCATGAACACCAAGGACCCAGCTGGGGCAAGAATTGGGCTATCCCCTTGCAGCTCTGCTCCTTCCTCCACAGATGACACTTTTGAGGCCCTGTGCATCGAGCCGTTCTCCAGCCCACCTGAGCTGCCCGATGTGATGAAGCCCCAGGACTCGGGAAGCAGTGCCAATGAACAAGCCGTGCAGTGAGGACCCCCAAGAGGCCCATTCCCCCCAATAAAAGAGATTTGGGAGTCTTCCTGGTTGCTGCGTCTTTTTCCCGACCCTCCCTGGGATGGGTCCCACTCCCTGTGGGCTCCTTTTGGGGCTTGTTCTTGGCAGTTCCTGTGCTGTCCTGTCTCCCAGACCCTGGCTGAGAACTTGGCCCAGCCTGCTGCTTGAAGACACCATGGGTACCTGGGTTGCCTTGAGACCCAAGCCATTGTTAGCAGTTAGCCAGCTACACCAACCACTCCAGGGGAAGGGGAGGACTGGGAGGGACACAAAGACCACAGGAAGCCTCAGGGACAACACATTCCACTTTTAGGCCTTTTTCCTTCTAAGTGCCCCCCACCCCCACACTCTGCATGTCCACTCCCAGGGGCCTCTTGTCCTGAGGACAATGGCCAAGAGCAGAAATACAAGCTGGAGCCTGTGTCCTGGTTTGACAGCACGTTCAATGAGGGAACCCCAAAGCGGACCCACACAGGTCCACCCACACTGGGGGCTGCAATCAGGGAGGGAGGTGGCTGCCCCCTTACCACACCTTTAATAAACAGTCTACAGATCCAGTTCCTGCATTTCTCATTTTTATTTGACAGAAAAAGTTGCTCTTGCTGTACAGATTTTAAAAAACCAAAATGCCTTTAAGAAACGTGAAAAGTTGGGGGGAGGGGTACACAACCTCATGGGGGACAGTAGGGACCAACTAATTCCAACTCCTGCCCCTTCCTTCCAAGAACACCTTACACAACCTCCAGTCCCAACCACCATCAGTCACCCCTGGGAACTTTTGGATACAACTGGGGCCATGCCTCCCTGGCCCTGACTCCAGGCTGGGGTGTCCTGAACTGTATCCTCCTCTCCCCCAACTCCCATCTGCATTCCCTCCCACCCCAAACCCCCCAGAACACGTGAACCAGGAAGAACTCACGGAGATTAACATTTCACAGGAACAAAGAAAAAAAAAGGGAGGGAAAGGGAGCCCTTCATCCAAGGGCTGCTAAGGTTCAAAGGAGAGCAGACAAGGACCCTCCCACGGCTCTGCTGGGGAAGAAGGGACACTCCCTGTGGCTCCAGAGCATGGGGTGTGGTGGAATCCCCCAAAGACAATTTATGGAGACCTGCAACAGAAAATACGGGTCAACAGGGAGTTCTGACCCTAGTCCTCAAGGCCAGCTTCTGGGCCACTCCCAAAATGGGGCTGCCACCCACCACCACCACAACTGGCTCCCAGAAGGCGGCCTCAGCCTTCCAGGAGGATGCGCACCTGGAGGAGCGGTGTCTCATGGGCCGAGGGCTAGGTGTCTCCCTCCTGCGCTTGTGGCTGGGGGATCGGCTGTCCCCACGCTGGCCTCTCCGGGAACCCCGCTCACTGCTGCTGCTGCAACACAGGACAGACAGACATCAGGCCACAGAGTGGCACCACCTCAGGCACCACAGATCCACAAAGTTTTCTTGGTAGAAAGCAGTGGCAGCCAGACAGGGCTGGGTGCTGACACCTGCAGCTGGCCTTACCTCTGCTGGTCCCGTGGCGAGGGCTGGGGCGAGGGACGGCGACGCTCCACAGGCGAGTAGCTGAGGGACCGAGAGTCCCTAAGGGAGTCTATTGGCTTCCGGGGACTGCGAGACCTGGGGAACACAGTAGGATCCAATAGCACCACGCCCTTTCAAGCACAGCGGCCAGCACTCAGGACCACCCACCCAGGTCCTGACCACCAAACCTCACACCACACAGGGCCAGCCTCAGACCCACCTTTGTCCGCTCACTCACCCATCCGCCCGCACACCATCCACCGAGTGCCCAGTGGGCAGGCACAGGGTGCAGCGGGGGATGCAAAGATAAAAGACATTCCCTGCCCTTGAAGGAGCTCAGTGGTGAAGGAAGGCACGCACGGCCCCGTGTGTGGGAAGCAGGGCTGGATGTGCGTGGCTCTGGGGACCCAAGGAAGGGGGACATGGGGCAGGGCAGGGAAGGGGCATGGCAGTCTTCTCGAAGGTGCTGTTTGAGCGGAGTCTTGCAGAACGAGGAGTTCACCAGGCGGACAAGGAAATTCCAGGCAGAAGGAACAGCATGTCCAAAGGCATGGGCTCTCCTTAAACTGCAAGGCGCTGGGTGTGGCTGGAGCACAGGGCATGTGTGGGGGCGGGCAGGAGGAGAACACAGGGCGGGCAAGGCCCGTTGGTGAAGAGCCTCACACGCCACTCCCGCAGAGGTGGGGCTTTGTCCTGCAGGCCACAGGGCGTCCCGAAGGATTTGTGGAGTGGAGGGAAGTAGCCAGATGTGCGTTTTAGAAAGGTCCCTCTGGCTACATGTGGAAGAGAATGGCGTGGAGGCGGGGAGACAGGGAGGAGGCTGTGGACAGAGTCGGGAGAAGATGATGGTGGCCAGACCAGAGCCCTGGCAGTAGCAACAGGGAGACAAAGCTAGAACCCTGGGACCAGGCTATGTGTTGAGGGAGGGAGAGGAAGAAACCAAGGACCCCCCAGTCCTGGCCTGAGCGCCCCTGTGGATGGCGCAGCCTTCGCCAGAACAAGGTGCAACGAGCGGGGGAGAGAACAAGCGCCTCTTCCCCCACAACCAGATGCCCAAGGTCACGTGAGACACCCAGCCAGGAGCTCACACCCCAGGGCCCTGTCTCTGGATAAGTCACTCCCCCACCCTCCTTCCATCTCAGGCAAGGCAGCACTCACCTCCGCTCGCCAGGGGGTGGCTTCTTGGGGCTTGCAGGTTTGGGCAAGGCCTGAGGGCCAGGCTTAGCAGGGGAAGGCGAGGAAGAGGAGGAGGAGGAAGAGGAGGAGGAAGAGGAAGAGGAGGAAGAGGAGGAAGAAGAAGAAGAGGAGGAGGAGGAGGAGGAAGATGAAGAGGAGGAGCTGGAACTGGAACTGCTAGAGCGCCTCTTCCGTTTGGCTGGGGTTGGCTCCGGAGGACGTCCCTCTCTAACAGCCTCCTTTGGGGCTGGGGTGGGGCTGGGGACCCTGTGGGAGGAGAGGAGTGTCACAAGGAGACAAGCTGCCCCAGCCCCAACCCTACCTTCCTTGGCCTGGAGGAACGGCAGTGGGGGGAGGGGTGCCTGAGAAAGGCGCTGGGAGCTCTCCTAGCCCTGTAAGCCAGCAATTCTCTGGAGAGCAGTGGTGCGAGCTGACCCAACCTCTGCTAACAGAAGCAACAGGCTGGGGCCCGCAGCATAAGGGATCAAGGTTAAACCTCAAGAATGTCCCTGATGGAGGAATAAGGCCTCTGGGCTCAGGTGTGGAAGCTGAAGCTGGGTAGTCTCCTTCCTCGGAGAGCCGCAGCTTGGGGAGGCCCCTGTGAGTGCAGGTTGGCTGGGGAAGGGGCCGTCCTGCCTGGAGGCAGGGAGAGGGATGGGATGACCTCTGAAGATCCTTCCAGCCCAGGGAGTTCCTCTTGAGGTCTAACTGCCATCCCTCCTGCTGTAAAATTAAGTCCATTTCCTCTAGTTCTGTCCTCTGTAGAGACGGAAAACTTATCATTATCCTCTAGAGAATGAACCTTTGGAGACTTTCATCTGTCCCACTCCTCCTCCCTCCGCCCCCGCCCCAGCATTCTCTTCTACCCCCAGCCTGAGGGTCAAGGTCCCCATACCTCCTCCAAGAGTCAAGCACCTGTGACATGGTTTCTCCCTCCCCACTCCCAACCCATCCCCAATACCTCCCCACTGAAGGATGCTAAAGTCAAGCTCCCTCACCTCTTTAGTGCCACCTCAGGTTGCACAGGAAGGCTAGAGCCCTCCGAGTCGCTAGAACTGGAGCCAGAGGAGGAAGACGACGACGACGACGATGAGGAGGAGGAAGAAGAGCTAGAGGACGACGAGGAGGAGGAGGAACTCCGCCGCTCCTTTGCTGGCTGCAGGGCGGCTAATGCAGAAGGCTGCTGGGCCCCAGTAGAGGCAGGTGGCTCCCCCACATCAGAGTGGGGCACCCCGGGGGCAGGGACAGAGAGCATGCCATTGTGGTCACCAGCAGAGGACGTGGTCGTTGCCACCGCCCCAGAGGAAAGGGACTGAGACCCTGCTACGGGGGTGGTCTGGGCAATCAAAGAACGGGACTGGTCTGAAAAAGCAGAAGGCACAGGAGACCTCGGCTGATCCTGTGCTGGAGGGAGAAGAGACTGTGAAGGTGCCTGGCCCATTCTAGAGGAAGGGGAGGGAGCCCGTTCAGAGGTCATTCTAGACTGGCTTGGGGCAGACGGTGGTGTTCTGGACCTGGCTCGGTCAAGGAGCGGTGGTGAGGTTCTGCCACTGACACGCTCGTAGGCAGAAAGGGGCACCCTGGGGCTGGTGAGGTTTGCACCAGACAATGTTGGAGCCATCCTAGCACTGGTGAGGCTCGCGGGGGCCAAGGCTGCAGCGGTTCTGGAGCCGGCAATATTCACAGGAGCTGTGGCATGTGCAGACCGAGGACCCACCAGGTTTGCAGAGGCTGGAGCCTGTGGTGTTCTGGAGCTGGAGGGATAGTTTGCAGCAGTTGGTGGGGTGCCAGAGCCTGTGAGACTCAGAGCTGCCAAGGCAGCTGGGGTTCTGGCCCCTGCTAGGTTCACAGCTGGGGCTGTGGGAGTGCGAGGGTCAGCCAGGTTCACAGCCGAAGGTGCCACCGCTGTTCTGGGGCTGGCCAAGTTCATGGCCGCTGCTGCAGCTGGCGTTCGAGTGTCAGCCAGGTTCACTGCTGTTGGGATGGCAGGTGTCCTGGCGCTGGCTAGGTTCATGGCTGCCGCGGAGGCTGCAGGAATCCTGCTGGCAAGGTTGGCTGCTGGAGCGGTTCTGAGACTCATGAGAGGCACCGGGGCTGGAACCTGGGACATTCTTGCAGCAAGGCCAGCAGCAGACATGGACGGAGGAGGCCGAGCAGTGCCAAGACTGATAGCGGTCAGGGCAAGTGCAATCCTGGACTGAGCATGATTTTCTGGCACAGATGTTCTCTGGTGGTCAGGTATTCGGGGACCTGGACCATCCATCATGGAGCCACCGGCTTGCTGCAGGACAGACATGGGTGTTCTAGAGCTGCCAAGGGGTTCAAGCATTCCAGGTGATCTGCAGCGGTCAAGAGGTGTTGGGGACATGCTAGGACGACTAAAGCAGCTCATTCTGGAGCTGTTGAGTGCTACCGGAGGTGTCCGCGAACCAGAATGATTTCTTGTTGCTGGAGGAGTAGCAGATCGTGAACGATCAGAACTACTTCCAGATGCTGAACGCCTGCGGATGGCTGGAGGAGATCTTGTTAAGGACCGTTTGCCCCGAGCTGCTCGTGGAGTACGGGATCTGGAGCGGCGGCGGATAGCAAGTGGTGAGCGACTTCGAGAACGTTTGCGTGGCAACAGTGGCGTTCGAGACCTAGAGCGGCGCCGAATAGCTGGAGGTGTCCGGGACCTAGAGCGGCGGCGTGTCACTGGTGAGGTTCGAGAGCGGGACCTTCTTCGAGTTACCGGAGATGTGCGAGATCGAGACCTCCTTCGGGTGACCGGCGATGTTCTGGATCTTGATCTTCTGCGAGTGATAGGTGAAGTTCTGCTTCGAGATCGCCTCCTGGTTACTGGTGGAGTCCTAGATCTGGACCTTCTGCGTGTCACTGGTGGAGTTCTAGAACGGGAGCGCCGGCGTGTTGTTGGTGTTCTGGACCTTGAACGACGACGGGTTACTGGTGGTGTTCTGGATCTGGATCGCCTTCTGCTCACTGGGGATGCTCTTGACCTGGATCTTCGTCGAGTCACTGAAGTCCTGGACCTTGACCGTCTCCGGCTGACTGGTGAAGTCCGAGACCTGGACCTACGTCGGCTTATCAGGGGGGTTCTGGACCTGGATCGCCGGTGAGTGGCTGGAGAGGCTCGAGATCTAGAGCGTTTCCATGGGGCTGGTGATGTCCGTGAGCGAGAACGCTTCCGACTGGTTGGGGGTGTCCGAGAGCGGCCTCTTCGGCGTCGAGAGGAGGTCCGGGAACTTTCCTGCCGGGCAGGGGACCTTGAGTGATAACCAGAGCCTCCCCTCCGTCGCCGAGTAACCCGTGACCTTGACCGGCTCCGCTGTCTTCGCCGAGAGGTTGACTGAGAAGATCCAGACCTATCTCGACGTCGGGTTGTTCTGGTTTTCTCTCTCCTTGAGCGGGAACGGGACCTCTGCAGTCCACGAGGCTTTGGTGAAGGAGAGCGGCCTCTCCTTGAGGTTGTCTTAGTGCGTGGAGATGAAGCTGAGCGCCGTCGGCGTGAAGACCTTGACTTTTCGACTGGCTCCGGGGAAGACACTGAAGGACTTCTCCGGCGCCTTGGGGGAGTTCTAGAGCGAGTTTCTGGTGAGGATGAGGCAGAACGGCTTCTACGGGAGAGTCTGGCCTTCCTCGTTAGCTCAGGAGATGATCGAGAGCTGCGACGTCGAGGTGGTGTACGAGACTTGGTCTTGGGCTCTGGTGATGACCTGGAACCTCTGCGAGCAGTTCTGGATTTGGGCGGATGTTCAGGAGAGGACTCGGTACTGCTGCTTCCTTCAGGAGAAGGGCCTCTACCTTTGCTTGATGAACCTGATCTGCTTCGTCTGGGAAGGGCCCGAGGGGCTGGAGCTTTAGGTTCAGGAGAGGAATCAGAAGCACTCTGTGGCCTGGGTGCTGCTCTTGCCTTATCTTTCACTTCAGGGGAGGAACCAGACCTACTGCGCCGAGGAGAAGGTCGAGATTTGCTGTCAACCTCTGGAGATGATCCAGAGCGACTCCTCTGCCGAAGTGGGGTTCGAGTCTTGGCTTTAGAATCTGGAGAAGAGTCTGACTCACTTCTTTCCTGAGGGGATGCACTGGGTTTCACATCAAGTTCTTGAGAGGATCCCGAACGACTTCTCTGCCCCAAGGGAGTCCGAGCCACAGTTTTCTGATCAACTGATGATTCTGACCCACTTCTTTCTCTCTGGGGAGTAAGACACTTGTTGTTGAGCTCTGGGGATGATGGAGAACGACTCCTTGGCCTAGGAGTCTGAGGCAAAGCTTTCGGTTCTGGCGAAGAATCACATTCGCTTCTCCCTCTGGATGGTGTTCTAGGTATATCTTTCATTCCAGGAGAGGACCCAGACAGGCTGTGCCTCGAGGGAGTCCCGGACCCATCTCTAAGTCCTGGAGAAGACCCAGACCTGCTTCTCCTTGATGGAGTTCTGGGTAAACCATCTTTCATTTCAGGAGAAGATGCAGAACTACTTCTTTCTCTCGAGGGTGTTCTCGGTACAGCATCAAGCACAGGTGAAGAGACGCTCTGATTTGAAGACATCCCTGCCTTTTCCACTGCATCTGGGGATAACTCAGAACTGCTGCGTCTAGAGGATCTTGTCGATTGTTCTTTCATGTCTAGAGATGGATCTGTTTCCAGCTGATTAAGAAAAGGTCCATTCAAATCTTCTTTAACCTCAGAAGAAAATCCAGTATTCATTTCTGTACCAAGTGGGCCTGAGTTTCTAAATTCTAAAGATGATTCAAAGCTGTTCTCCCTGAGTGGGGAGTTAGACAGTTCCTTATGTTCTGGAGAAAAATGTGGCCCACCCCAAGATGAGGCCACTGCAGGAATTTCTACTGCTTCCAAAGAAGCCTGTGACTGGCTCTGATCAAGAGTCAAAGACACAGCAGGCCTTTCTTCTACTTCAGGAGATGATTCAAAGTTACTTGCAGACATTTCTTTAAGTTCTGAAGACAAATGAGACAGGACTTGGCTTGTGGGTTCTTCAGACTTCTCTACCACCTCCATTAACTCTTCATCTTGGCTTGATGTAGGCAATGCACTATTTTGCTCTTTTGTTTCTGGAGATGACCCAGCACCACTTCTGTCCCTTGACGGGGTTCTAGGTGCGTCTTTGAACACTAGTGAAGACTCAGGTCTATCCTGTACTGGAAAGGGACTAAATTTGTCTCTTTGTCTAGGAGGTGATGCAGTAGCATCCTCCTGAGGGAGTAAGGCCATTTTCTCTTTTGATTCAGAAGTCTCCAATCTACTCTGCCCCAAGAAAGAATTCGAGTCCACTGTAGGATGTGAAGAAGAGTCAGACTGGAACCTGCTCAGCTCAGGAGACATTCCGGATTTCAATGTAGGACTCGCTGACAACTCACCTCTATCTTGTCTTATTGGAGATCTGGATGCCAGCTCAGTGATTGGAGATGAAGACCTGGACTGACCTCCCTTAGGCGATGTTTGAGATTTGCTCTGCAGAGATGGTGATTCTGAGTGACTCTGTCTCACTTCTGGACTTGAAGTATCAGATATCTGGTCTGGTGAAGTTTGAGATTGTCCTTTTAGTTGCAGAGATGAGAGTCCAAAATAGCTCTCACCTGGTGGTGTGCTAGATTTTACTCCTGCACAAAGAGAGAAGGATCCAGGGCAACTCTGAACTAGTGAGTCTTTAGACTTCTCTTGGGGACATGGCGACTTTGATCTAGAAAGACTTGGCCCTGGTGGAGTTTGGGCCTTTACTTTGGGGTGTGGTGAAATAGACCCTGAGTGACTTTGTCTTGGCGGTGTTTCAGGTTTCACTTTGGTATCTGGTGAGGAGGACCTAGAATGACTGTATCTTGGCAACAATCTGGATTCCACGTTGGAGCAGGGAGATACTGATCTGCTTCGCCGTGGAGTTGTTCTCGATGTCACCCTACTAGGACTTGGAGAAGAGGAGCCAGAATGGCTTCTTTGCCTTGGTGATATTACTGCCTTCACTTTGGGTTGTGGAGATGATGACCTAGATGGGCTTTGTCTGGGAGGTGTGCTAGATTTCACTCTAGGCGGAGAGGACCCTGAGCAACTATGTCTCGAAGGGGTCCTAGATTTCAACTCAGGGTCAGGTGATGATTCAAAACAGCTCCGTCTTTGTGGCGTTACAGATTGCTCATTGGCCTGGGGACTTGTTATGGACCCTTGCCTTGGTGGTGTTCCAGATTTCACTTTAGAATGAGGAGACGAACTGGAATGACTTCGTCTTGATGGTGTTTTAGATTTCTGTTTAGGTGGCGGAGAAGAACTGGAGCGACTGCGTCTAGGTGGCGTTCTAGATTTAGCTTTAGTTTGGGAGGATCCAGAGCGACTGCGCCTGGGTGGCGTCTGTGACTTTTGTTTAGGGCATGGGGAAGACCCTGAAAGGCTGCGCCTCAAAGACAAGCGAGATTTTGCTTTGGACCGTGGTGAAGACAGAGATCTGCTCCGCCTTGAAGAAATGCGTGATTTCTTCATTTCTGGGCTTGAATTGGACCTGCTTCTTCTCTGAGATGTTCTGGATTTGTTCTTCCGGTCTGAAGATGAGCCAGACCTGCCTCTTCTTTGAGGTGATCTAGAGTGAGATCTTCCACGTCTAACTAAGCTTCTACTGCGGGATCTTCCTCGTCTTGGTGTCCTAGATCGAGACCTCCCTCTCCTGGCTGGTGTTCTGGAGCGTGAGCGACCACTGCGTCTAGCTGGGGTTCTAGAGCGTGAGCGGCCACGTCTGGCTGGGGTTCTGGAGCGTGAGCGGCCACGTCTAGCTGGGGTTCTAGAGCGTGACCTGCCACTTCTCCTGGCTGGTGATCTACTACGAGACCTCCGTCGTACTGGCGATCGGGTCCTAGATCTGCGCCTAGCAGGTGTTCTAGACCGAGACCTGCCCCTCCGGGCTGGTGTTCTAGACCGAGACCTACGCCTGGTGGGTGTTCTGGATCGTGATCTCCGCCTGGCAGGTGTTCTAGAGCGTGACCTGCCCCGCCGGGCTGGTGTTCTAGAACGAGATCTGCCCCGAGTGGCTGGGGATCTAGAGTGGGACCTCCCTCGCCTTGCTGACCTAGACCTGCCTCTTCTCTGGGTATTTCTGCTCCTAGACCAGCCTGGTCGCTGAGGAGACCTAGAGCGGCCACGTCGCTGGGGGCTTCTAGATCTTCCCCACCTCTGTGCAGACCTGGACCTACGCCACTGGGGAGATCGGGATCGAGAATGACCTCTCTTTGTAGGGGTTCGAGACCGAGATCGCCCTCTCTTAGCGGTGGCAGGGCTACGGGACCTCCCCGTCCTACGGGAAGGGGTATGAGAATGTGATTTATCCCGTTTTGCTCGGCCATGTGAGCGATTCTTGGATGTGGGAGAAGAAGAAATCTCTCGGTGGGACCCCGGAGCTGGAGCAGGTTTAGGACTTTCTGGGGAAGAGCTGGCATGCCGAGAAACTTTGGTAGGTTGAGGGGATGGTGGGCTGCTCTCTGAGGAAGAAGACTGGGGAAGTTTCTCAGGAGACTTAGGTGGTGAACGGCCCCGAGTGGGAGAGGCCTCAGATGGGGGGTTCACTGGCTCCTGGCTTAAGGGGGTTGTTGCAAGTGGTTGTGGGGAGCCGCCATGTCGCTCAGCAAGGAGCGGAGTGGGAGCAGGTGGTTCTGGGCCTGTGCTGCTCCTTTCCGGAGAGGGGCTAGGTCGAGCTGCAGATTTCTAAGAGTGAAAGAGAGAGTAGGGATAGGGATTCATAAACGCCAAGACTTCACATCACTCCTAAGATCCCAACACCCTTTCCAATAACTTTTCTTTTACACATCCCCTGACCACAAGCAATCACTTTCATTCAATAACAAGGAATTATATAAAGAACAGTGGGGAAAACATATGAAGATATGGATAGTCTGAGAATCTTAAAACTGAAAGAAACACAACGCAAATAACTAACACACTACCACATTTAACAACAAATACCACTACAAAATGTTATCAAAGCGGAAAAAACTATCTTTAAATGGAAAAATAAGCAGTTTCCTAAAGCAAATGGCAACTTCACCTTTTAAGAATAACTCTATTAAAGGAAAAGAAACAACATGAATAAAGATGTGAGAACATGATTTGTTTGAAGAGTAAAAAAGCAGACCAGGATGGGAAGAGTACAGGAAATGAGAAAAAGACCAAATTATTAAAAGCCTTAAATGTAATTCAAAAGCAATAAGAAAGCAGTTAAGTTTCTGAGGTCAACCAACTTGTAATTTGGAAAGGTAATCCTGGATGACATGGAAAATTGATGACAGAGGCCAAGAACTTACACTGTAATCACTAAAGCAAGAGGAAATGATTAACGCTTAAAATTAGAAAAGAAAACTACTGAAGACTATTCCAGTGTTTCATTCAAACTACTGGTGGCAACCCAATGGATTAAACAGTTTTAGTGAGACACAACGAGCATTTAATGAAAAAAGGAAAGAAACTAGAGGCATTACACGGCGTACACAGAAAAAATACAACTTTTGTTCCAGTTCTGTGTATAAACAAGATACAATATAAAACCTATTAGTATCCAGTGAGATTTGATTCTAAAGAGTTCACAATTCAGCCTAGTAACAATACTACAAGTTCTGCAGATACAGTAAGAAAACTGGGAGATCAATGCAGAAAAAAATAACCGAATTTATTTTAGTAAGTTACTACCTCTCCCTTTCATGTCACAAGTTTATTCTAAATCTATATACTTGCAATCCAATGAACATCACCAACTCAGGAACATACCTCCTTCTTGTCTTTATCTTTGTCTTCATAAGGGCTGCTAGGCTGTTTTGTAGCAGGCTCCGGGCTACTAGGTCGTTGTGTGTTGGTAGTACCTGGTTCACTGAAAGGTGCATCTCCCTCCCCTCGTCGCCCTGAAGCAGGGGAAGGACTTCGCCCAGTCAAGGCAATTGTATGAGTTTTAGCTGCAGCACTTCGAGACCTGCAGGAGTTAATTGAGGATGGGGGAGAGGAAGGAAATCAGCTCAAAGGGAGAACAGGAAACCCCCTCCCCAACTCCCATCCACCTTTTCCAACTGTACAACCCTCTTCCAAAAAGCCTGCTTAGTCGCATAACTCATTCACTGAAATGCAAGTACAGTCCACTTTGGTTCTTCTCTTCCCAACACAATCCCAAAGAGTGTTCTCCCTCTACCCCTTCACTCACCTCCCCCAAAGATCCCCAAACCATCCACCCAGCCCACTCCCTACCCACTTCATTCACAACTCACCTCTGAGCCCACCTCCTTCAGGAAGCCTTCCCCGATTAAGGAAGCCAGGGTAAGGATTCCTTCCTCCCCCAGACACCACGAACAAACCACCACCCCCCCTATTCTGGCAGTCCATATACATCAGAACGAAACAAAAAATAACAAATAAACAAAAACAAAAAAAAAAAGAGAAGGGGAAATGTATATGTCTGTCCATCCTGTTGCTTTAGCCTGTCAGCTCCTAGAGGGCAGGGACCGTGTCTTCCGAATGGTCTGTGCAGCGCCTAGCACACCGTGGGCGCTCAATAAATATTAAATTAATTAACCCATCATTCCCTCTCCCTCCCTTCCTCCTGGACTACCCCTTACCGACTGCGGGAAGTATCAGAGGAGGAAGCAGAGTCAGCAGAAGTTGAACGGTGGGCCCGGCGGCTCTTGGGGGCTGGTGTTGTACTTCGAGACCTGAAGGAAGACCACCGCCACAGCTCAGGGTACTGCTGTACCTGCCCTGGATTTTCCTCACCTACCCCTCAACCTTTTACCAGTTAGGGACATAACTGACTCAACCCCTTCCCACTAAGGTGGCGTTCACTTACTTTCTAAGCAAATTCCCCACAAATTCACTCACCGCTTTCGTTTTTTGTCCTTAGATTTACGTTTGCTCTTTGGAGTGGGAGACCTGAGAAATAAGAAAAGGTTGTTAAAAGTAACTTTTTTAAAAAAGGAAATAAAACCAAAAGTGAAATGGAAAGAGTTAGGGAATGTTAACAGGAGAAAGATCAAGGTACTGAGCTTCACTTCAAGAAAAAGAAATCACCACTCTACATGCCACTGTGCCCCCAATGAGTTAAAGAGCTCTTACCTATGCTTACGCTTCTTGGACTCGGATTCTGACCTGTCGGAAAAAAGAGAAGAAAAAACATAAAAAACACCTCTGCCTGAATTCAGCAAGCCTTCTCCAATCACTCAAGTACTCACACCTCGTACCTGTGCTTCTTCTTCTTTGAGCTTTTCTTTCTCTCCCGTCGAGGAGAGCTGCTCTCTGACCTGCTAAAGATGGATTCAGAAGCAAGATCATTCTGCTTGGCTTCTTTCCTGGCCCTCCCACTTACAATCTCTCCCCTAAAAAGGTTTCTAAAACACTTGAACATCCTAATAGCACTAATGCCCCAGACCTAAGCCCAGGACTTCTTTCTTCCTTCTCCAACAAGTAACTCCTTAAGTCAACAAACCACAAAATGAAAAAGGAAATTCCAGAATCCAAAATGTTGCTGGCTGATCTTAATTGGCAACACTGCAAACTCAACACGTCCCCACTGCAAAACTCAGATATTTCTTCAAGGTGAGGCCTCAATGGCAATTCCCTCCTCCCTGACAACTATCTCCTGCTTTGTGGAAGCCAGAACTGTCCACTTCCAGAGAGAGAGTACACCACAGGACTGGTCCTCTGGCTAGCAAAGTAACTTTCCAACTAACTTACCGTCCTCTATCTTTCTTCTTTTTCTTCTTCTTCTGCTTTGGGGTTGGTGAGCGAGAACTGCTAGACTCCCGAACAAGGCTGGGGAAAGATGAAAAGCAGCAGAGATGAGCACTAGAACAAACGTTCCTTTCTTTTCTTTAAAAAGACAGTCTCAAAAAAATATTTAAAAAAATTTTAAAAATAGTCTCGCCCTGTTGCCTCAGCTGGGGTGCAGTGGCAGCATCATAGCTCACACTGTAACCTCCAACTCATGGGCTCAAGAGACCCTCCTGCCTCCACCTCTCCAAGTAGCTTGGACTACAGACACGTGCCACCACCCAGCTTTTTTTCTTTTTGTAGAAATGGGGGTCTCACTATATCGCCCAGGCTGGTCTCAAACTCCTGGCCTCAAGTCATCTCCTGCCTGAGCTTCCCAAAATGCTGGAATTACAGGCGTGACCCACTGTGGCTAGCCCTTGGACAAATTTTCTTGGACACCTCAACTTCAGAAAAACAAAATCTGAAGAATTTGGGAAGAAATCAGTCCACAAAAGGAAAAAAATAGAGCAAGGATCTTACAATCAAGAAAAGAAGCTGACAGTGGTTTCTTGGCCTTGTATACCTGTAAGGTTTGGGAGGCTCAGGAGCCGGTTGTTTAGCTTCTCGGGCACGACGCTGAGGATCAAAAGAGCTGCCATCTACGTAAGAATCACTGATGCCAAAGGCAGCACGGAGTCTTTCATTCTTCTTCTCATTCAATTCTGCCAACTGGTGAGTCTCCGTGACCCTAGAGAAAAGAAAGGCAAAAGTCTGAAGGAAATATAAAGGACAGAGCCATATTCAGGACACAAGTATAAGCAGGAGCCAAATAAGACATGGAAAAGGCAGACGAAAGCAGGAAGTCCCACGTAAGGAAAAGGACGGGAGCGGCAGCCAGCAGCCAGAGTAGAGTCCAGAGTCATCGAGGGAGAGTGCAACACTCACGCTGGCCTCTGCCCTGGGGTCTCCTCCTTGCCCCCAGGGTTCACATCCTTCTCCAGCAACATGAGTCGAAAGGTCGCCACTTTCTCCTGAATTTGCTGTTCCTCGTACCTGAAGAACAAATTCCTTCAGGGTTAAGCTTGATAGGACACTTTCCCCAGTCCCACGTTTCCATTTCCCTCATTCCCAAAAGGGGCCCTTCCCTCTCCATGCACACACAGAAGTTTTCACTCGCTGTCACCCAAAAGTTCCTTCTCTTCAGTCTAATCTTTTCCCATTATCTTTCTTCCCTCTACTTACTACTCCCGCTAGAACAGTGGATTTTAAATATGCTACACTTCAGGGGCCAAAAGAAAAAAATTAAGCAAGCAGGGTTTCAAGTGCTCCTCCCCAACTTGAACAAGAACATGCCTTTTATTTCCTGGGATTCCAAAGTGAGGGATACTGTATAAAAGGGTCACCACTGCTGAAGTTTAAAACCACTGCTCTAAAAGAGTTTTCTGCCTTAATGTGCTCCTTTTCCAAAATTTCCCTTCCCAGCCCATGATTCCCTCTTCTTCAAATGTTCTTCTAATTCCTCTTTTCCTGCCCATGCTACTTTCCAAGGTCTCAATCCTTATATCCATTCTTCTTCTTTTCTACCAATGACAACACCTATCAGCTTACCTAGCTCCTCTATCTGGTCTCTGCTTTCCCATCTCTCCCCTGAAACACATTTTTGTTCCTCAACGGCCCCTCCCTTCTCCCATGTGCCTCCATTTAATCCCTCAGGCTCCCATCTATGCCTCAGACACACAGCCTTCTCATTTCCCACTCTGCACTGTCCCTTAACTGTTTTCAATTCTCTAGAGCTCATTTGCCTCCTCCCCTACCACAACTCCTTGCCAGGCCTCTTTCAACCACCCTAAGCTCCCTACATCCCACCTAACACGCCCAGCTCTGCACTCATTCAGTGCTTGACTCTCCCCCAGCTCTCCCTCACCCCTGCTCTTCCATCATCTCCTCCAGCTCGAGGCATCGCAGCTCGACGCGCCGCTTGCGCTCGTGGTCCAGGATGTCAGGATTAGGCCGCTTCACCAGGGCAGCCTCCAGGCGCCGCAGTTCCTCCTCTCCCTTGTAGTCAGGCCGCTCACCCCGGCGGCCCCGCACCAGGGACAGGTTGCGCTGGACGTAGCCGTTGGTGCCACTGCCCCGGGGCGTCGGCAGCCCGATCCCGTTGTACATGGCCCCGTGCCCGGGGGGGGCACCACCGCTCCTGAGGGGGAGCGGGGAGACACGGGTCAGGCCCCTGGCCCCAAACTAACCACTTACCACCCCACACCCAAGTCCCTGCTCTCCTTCATCCCTATTTCAATACTTATCTTCACACTAAGTCTTCGCTATATAATGCTCCACCATCCTCCTGGTCTGCCAAAAAAACCACTTCTTCGTCCTTCCAAATTTCCTTTCTACCAAATCACAGCCCAGTTCTTACAACCTTTCTCTCAACGCCCTTGCACAGAATTCTAAATAATCCCTCCCTACACCTAGATTTTCTTCTTTTTCCACCCTAGGCAAACAAGGATCTTGTTCCTCTAAAGTCTCTCCACACTGTCCCTTTTCATTTTCCTTTGGCCCCAAAATGCACAAGTGGCGTCTTACCGACTACTCTACTTTCTAACCTCTAGTAACCAACCGAGGCCTCCTGGGCACAACAAATACCAGACATAGATCTGTGGCACCCAAGGGCCTCTAGTCCATGTCCAAAGACTCTCCCAAAAACTGACCTACGGATTTCAGACCACCCTATATGAATACGAAATAAACTACACAGCCCCTAGGTATCTGAACAGCAGACTAGCTGGTTCAGAATGTGCAGCCTCACACCCCAACTAAAGGTCAGCACGCACATCAGAAACAAACATGAACCTTGGATAATCTTCATACACTTCACCTCCCAGGTAAGGGCCATTTCCTTGATTCCAAATATTTAAAGATCCTATCAACCATCCTGATCTTTTATTCCTCCAATTTCTTTCCTCTCAATAGGATTTACTACAATTTGCAGTTCCTCCAAGTCTTGCCAGCTGTCAAATATTATCTGCTTTCAACTCTGCTCTATTTAAACACATCAAATCAGTCTCTGTTCCAACCGTTCCCATACCTTCTCCATATTCCTTGCTCTAAATCTATGTAGAAACCCTCTCTACGCCCCACTTTCATTAATGTCCAACTGTTGGCCTTCCCCACCAATCCCCTGGATAGCACTTCCTAGTTTTTTTTCTCCCAGCCCTGCCGCTTCCTTCTTTCCTGTGTTAACCCCATGCCTCGTCCCAAGTTCTAGCCTTTCAACTAGTCCCAACCCTGATGTGACTCTGAAAAATTCTCAAGTCCCAGCTTTTCTAGTGAGATTCCTTGGCTACACATACTCTCTTTCTCATCCTCATCCTCTCCAAGATAGTTTCCTAGAACATACACGTATGAGGAAAAACTACCCAGAAAAAACCCTACGGAATAGACAAAGTGGAGAGAGTGATCAAAGACGTAAAAGAACTGGATAAAAGGGAAGGATGCATTTAGAAAATTCCAGAATGAAGAAGCATCATACAAATGTTTGGAAAAATATACTAGTGCATGCACGCACACAGAGTATATAGAAAGGTGCTAGCCCATACCTCCTCACCCTAGACTAAGGGGGTCCCTACCCAATCCCAGTAGCAGACCCAATATCGAAAGTAGAAGGTGACAGAGGAAGCTAAACCTAGAAAAGACAAGCAAAAATCCAGGAAAAAACGAAAAACATTATGACTCAAAAAATCAATTTCTCTACACCCCAATCCTCATTTTCATCTTCTAGTTCCAATCCTCCCCACAGTTTAAAACTAGGTCCTTCTTTGCCTCTCCCTACCCCACCAAATTTCTGCTTCCCTTGCAGCATGTCTTTGACCTGCAATTAATTCTTCAGCTCAACCATTCACCCACACTTCCATACCACCTCACACAAAAATCCTCCCACTCCCTAAGAAGGGAAAACCGAAGGGAAACCCAGGCCGGGTAAGGTGGCTCACGCCTGTAATGCCAGCACTTTGGGAGGCCGAGGTGGGCAGATTACCAAGTCAGGAGATTGACACCAGCCGGGCCAACATGGTGAAACCCAGTCTCTATTAAAAATACAAAAATTAGCTGGGGGGCGGCGCGTGCCTGTAATCCCAGCCACTTCGTAGGCTGAGGCAGAAGAATCGCTTGAACCCGGGAGGCGTAAGGTTGCAGTGAGCTGAGATCGCGCCACTGCACTCCAGACTGGCAACAGAGCTAGACTCCGTCTCAAAAAAAAAAAAAAAAAAGAAAGAAAGAAAAAGAAGGAAAACCAGTAGGCGCTAAGCAAAGGATATCAGGTCACAATGTTTCGGAGAACTTCTAGGGAATGAGCCACCCCTACCTCACAAAAAAAGACGACGACCCCACAGCATCTAAGGGGGTGCTAAGACACGGAAAGTAGGAACATCGACACCACACACAAATCACCAAACCAAACGATTTTATAAAACTCTTAAAGTGGGGGCCATAGACAGCGGATATGCAAAAGTTACCCAAGGTAAAAGCAGAAAATAAAAAGTACAAAAGAAGACAAAAAGACCCTTTTCTGTTGGGAAACTATCAGAGTACCAAGCTAACAAGGAAGTAGAAAGATATCCTTAAATTCAACATTAAAATATGCAAAAAAGGAAACGGTACCAAAAGGGGACACAAGGGTTGTCCAAGAAAATGGACCTCAGGAAGCACAGCCAGCTCAGCACCGGGGCGCTCCAGCGCGGCTGAGTCGACACAAAGAACCCAGAAAGCTAAAATAGTAGCTTTAGAAGAGCCCTAAGCCCACGCACTTAGGATGAAAGGCAACAAAACATTCTGAAATTTTGATCCAGATTCGTCCTAACTGAAGGCGAGTGGAAACCAAGCTTCAGAAGAGCTGTGTGCCAAATAACGCCTGAAACCAACCAGAAAACTTATATACGAGTCTGGCGTTTTCTTCCCAACGAAGGTCTCCAAAAGCCTCCTTAGTTTTAACACGAATTCTCGGGAAACGTTAAAAAAGTGTAAGAAAAAAAGGAACAGTCTACCTTACAAATGTAAACTGAATGCCTTCACTTTCTTCACAATTTTTAAGATCTGGGGTTTCTCCCCGCCACTAACAACTCAAAGGCTTGATAGCACAGTCCAAACCATTTAAACCGGGCCCACGGAGTTCAAGGCCCTCCCCGCAGCGCCGGGGGCCTATTTTCGGCCTTGCGGAATGGGGGAGGGGGCTGCGCGGCCTCCCGCAGTCTGGGAGGCCCCTGGCACGGGCAGCCCAACGCTGAAGAGAAGCCCGAGAACAAGAGATCGAGAGCCTGGGGCAAGGGTCCGGGAGCACGTCCCCCGCCGCCGCCCCTTCCCCGCCACTTAAGGGCCGAAAGCGGCAGCTGCGGGAAGGCCACCTCGGTCGCACGTGTGGTGGGGAGGAGTGAAGCCGAGGCGGCGCGCTCCCCCCTCGCCAAGGGCGCTCGCGAACCCCAGTACAGGCGGCTGCGAGCGCCGTTGTCATGGGGGAGGGACGGGGGGGGTCGAAGCCCGCGCGCGACAGGATCGGCGGGAAGGGGGAAGGGAGGCGAAGGTGTCCGCGCCAGCGAAGGGCGGCGAGCGCGCGTGCGCGCGGAAGAGCTCGGCGGCCTGGGCCGTTCTCCGCGCGCTTTGGCCTCGCGCCGAGGCCGCCGCCCCTCCCCCACCCGGCTCGCTGGCTCCCTCACCCTCTCACCCGCCGCCTCCGCCCGCCGCCTCCGAGGGGGAGAGGTCTTGCCGCCGCCGCTGCGCGAGCTCCCGAGTCCCTCGGGGCCTAAGGCCGCCGCCTCGCCTCGCCGGTCCGCCCGCCTCAGCCGACGCCGACGCCTCCTGGCTTCCTCAGGGGCCGCAGCGGGCTCCGACTGCGCCACTCGCACCCCGCCTGGGCCGCGCTGCACGTCAGCACGACTAACTCCGTGCGTCAGCACGCAAACGCGCGTCGCGGGGCTTGCCGGGAACTGGAGTGCGTCCCGCAGCCTTTTGCGCAGGCGCCGAAACCACAACGGGAAGTATCGTTTCTTCAGGCACAAGGCAGGTTTCACCCCGTTGCCAAAAGACTAAGCGTCCCGTTGGCCAGTGCAACGAAGAATGGAGGAAGCGACCTAAGACGCCGCGTATTCGGAGGCCTTCCGCTGCAGGGAGGAGCCACAGGGCCTAGCGCCACCTAAGCGGGGCCCGAGCGCGTCTCGCCTCCCGCCGTCGAGGCAGAGCATTCTGGGAGTTGTGGTTCGTACGTGTCGCGGAGCCCGGATGTAATTTCGGCTCTGGGCGCGGCGGCCATTTTGTCTCCCCATGTTGGGAGTCGATAGCCTAGGCACAGTGGTGCTGCCGCTTTTGTGTAAGTGTGGGTTTCCCGAGCGAGCCCGCGGCTGCACAGCAGTCGGCCTTCTCGTACCCGAGAGAAGCCGCCTCAGACCCCAGCCAGCGGGCACCCCCGGAGCCCCCGAGCCTGGCTGCAGGCCCTAGATTTGTACCAGGGGCCCAACCAGCTGCATGTGGCATGGGCCACGCTCTCCCGATGTAGACTGGACTGAGGCCCGACGGCTGCCCCTGGGGGTGGAGTTCGCTTCGCTTCCGGTAGGGCAGCCAGGCCAGGGTCCCACCGGACCCGGGTCGTGATACCCGTGGAGCGGCACATACAGGAACAAGTCAGGAGAAAAATAATAAGCACCTTAAAGTTTTCCACTTTTCGGTACCGTACTTCCTGTTAATGTTTCTAAACTCGTGATTCTGGACCTGATAATCAGCCCCCGTTCCTCACAGCAGAGTTGTAAGACGCTGGGCTGCTCGGGCACAAGGTCATATCTAGCCCCACCGCTGGCGAGCAGCCCAAGACGTGGGTTTAGCTGTCCTAACCAACTCAGGTGGCCTTGATCCGCAACAGGACGCGGTGCCACGTAATGAACTGTCCGTTTGAGTGCAAAGATTTATATTTGATATTACGATTTGGGCGTGATTTTAAGAGGCAGGGTCTTGCCCAGGCTGTTCTCGAATTTGGAGCTCAAGCGATCCTCCGACCTCAGCCTCCCAAGTAGCTGGGACTAGCCGTGCACAACACCCTATCTGGCAATTGTTTTTTTGTTTCTTTTTTTTTTGACGTGGTTTCACTCTTGTCACCCAGGCAGGAGTGCAACGGCGTGATCTCGGCTAAATGCAACCTTTGTCTCCCCGGTTCAAGTGATTCTCCTGCCTCAGTCTCCCGAGTAGCTGGGAATTCAGGCGTGTGACACCACGCCCGGCTAATTTTTGTAAATTTTAGTAAAGACGGGGTTTCACTATATTGGCCAGGCTTGTCTCAGTTTCCTGACCTCAGGTGATCTGCTCTCCTCAGCCTCCCAAAGTGCTGATATTACAGGCGTGAGCCACCACGCCCGGCCCACATCCGGCTTTAACTTTTGTTTTTCACTTGCCCGTGGGTGGATGTACTCATCTCAGATGCTGGAGCCGGGAGACCCTTCCCCCTCCACCCCCAGCTCCTGCAGGAGCTCTGATCGCTGGTTTGAGTGCTTGAACTCTGCATCTGTGGACGGTGCTTCTGTAAGCCGGGCGCACCTTGGGAGTGGCATAGCAAAGTGGCAAAGGCTTTGCCTTTCTGGTTAAAGACCCCAGCACCTCCAATGAGACCCTTTCCTGTACCCCCACTGATATCTTTATGAACTGTTTCGTGCGTGCATCAGCACATTTAATGCCCCTGAACAGTGACAAAACATGGTTTGCAGTATCCTAATGGCTGATGATGCTGAGAATCTTTTCATGTGCTTGTTGGCCATTTGTGCATCTTTGGAGAAATTTCTCTTCGTGTCTTTTGTCTTTTTTTTTCTTGTTTGGAGACAGTGTCTCACTCCTAACCCGGGCTGGAGTGCAGTGGCACGATCTCCACGCACTACAATTTTTGTGCCTCAGCCTCCCAAGTAGCTGGGATTACGGGTGCACACCACTGCCCAGCTAATTTTTGTATTTTTGATAGAGGTGGGTGTAGTTTTTTGTAGAGATTGTGTCTCCCTGTGTTGCTCAGGCTGGTCTCGAACTCCTGGTCTCAAACTATCCTCCTGCCTTACCCTCCCAAAGTGCTGGGGTTACAGGTGTGAGCCATGGCACCCAGCCCTAGAATGATTTTTTAATTTCCCTTTAAATTTTATTTGTATTATTCATTGTAGTGCAGTGGATGGTGGTGCCCCAAAACCTCACAACCACCTAGATACTCAGAAGGTGACCTTTTTTGGAATAAGGGATTTTGCAAATATAGTTGAGTTAAAGATCTGAACATGAAATCATCATGAATTTAGGGTAGGTCCTAAATCCAATGAGTGACATTCTTACAAGAAGACAAGAGAACACAGGCCCCCGGGGAAAGAGGCCGTAGGAGACCCAGGCAGAGATTGGAGCGGTGCCCATGCCAGGGATCTCCAGGAGGAGCCAGAAGCTGGAAGAGGCCCTGCAGATCCTCTCCAGAGCCTTCAGAGGGAGCACAGCCCTGTCCACACCTTGGTCTCCGCCTTCTGGCCCCCAGAGCTGTGGGGGAACACACTTTTCTGGTTTGAAGCCACCAAGTTCGTGGTGACTTGTTATGGCAGCCCTAGGAAAGTGACATGCACAGGTAAACTACGTTCACTGCAGAAAACACACAGATCAGCAAAAAGAAAAAAAGCGCACAGGGGCACCACCCCCAGAGACAGCCATCGTTGACATCCTGGTGGCTGTCACCTCGGAGTAATGTTCCTGAAATGCAAACTTCTGAACTGCTTAAAACTCTTCCAGACACCTTCAGGTTGACATCACAATTCCTTCGTCGGATCTTCCAGGGCTGGTCCTTCCCGTGGCTTCTTTTCCCAACGCTCTGTGACAATCCATGACGGGCACACTTGCCTATGCTTTTTCTCCCAGGCAGTGGCTTTGTGTGGGCCTTCAGCTTCCAGTTCCATGGCCTGGTGAGGGACCCTGTGGTGCAAGCCTTTCTCCAGACCCGCCTGGCCTGGGGCCCAGGACTGGGAAGTCTTTGGTGAGTGGAGCCCCTCCCATTTGCACACTGACTTCCGGGAGCTTACATTACAAATAACTAGACAATTACCAGCCAGAACAGGTGCCAGGGAGGATGGGAACAGAGTAGAGGGGTGAGGACCATGTCTGCAAAAGCATCCTGCCCTCCAGAGGGAGTCCAGACCTTCAGGAAGAACAGTTCCCTGGGGTTAATGCCATAGCCTCCCACCTCCCAGCTGCCTGGGAGGGTTTCTCGAATTACCGTTTTATCTGGAGACCCTAGCCCCCATCCAACCCCTCCCACAGGGCTGCAAGCAGTGTCTCTGAGAGGACTTCTGGCTTCCAGGCCCAATGTGTGCTCCCAGCCCTCTGGGCAGGATGAACTGAGGCTGGTCCTCAGCGCAGGCATGGTGGGGTACACGGCAAGCAGAACAAGTGCCTGGGCCATCTCTGTGCAGTACCCAGACCCCAAAAGTACTTGGCTCTGAGCCCCTGAAACATCTGGTTCCTGTGCCCAGGACAAGCAGAGTGCTGTGAGAAATGGCCTTCCATGTGCAGCTGGCATGTCCCGTGTCCAAGCCCTGTGGGCACCACCTCCTTCAGCGGCTCTTTCTGGCCTTGGTGTAGCACACCTGGTGAGGTCGATACCGTCCAGCCACTCCTTTCTTTCCTGCGGGAGGAGGAGGGATGTTCTCTGTGATGTAAGGATTTAGACAGCGTTCAAAGCACTAATTGGGGCCAGGTGTGGTGGCTCATGCCTGTAATCCCAGCACTTTGGGTTGCTTGAGGCCCAGGCAACATAGTGAGACTCTCCCCACCCCTCCAACTCTAAAAAAACAGAGAAAAGCACTCATTTTATTTTCTTAAGATTCCTATTCTCTTCAAAGAGGTTACAGGCATAAATTTACAAAATTTCTTTGTTTTTGTTTTTGTTTTTTGAGACGGAGACTTGCTCTGTCTCCTGGGCTGGAGTGCAGTGGGACTATCTCGGCTCACTGCAAGCTCCACCCTTCCGGTTCACGCCATTCTCCTGCCTCAGCCTCCCAAGTCGCTGGGACTACAGGTGCCTGCCACCACGCTCGGCTAATTTTTTGTATTTATTTTAGTACAGACGGGGTTTCACCATGTTAGCCAGGATGGGCTCCATCTCCTCACCTCATGATCCGCCCGCCTTGGCCTCCCAGAGTGAAATTTACAAAATTTCAAAGCCTAGCACAATGGCACACCTGTGATCCCAGCTGCTTGGGAGGCTGAGGCTGGAGAATCGCTTGATTGAGGCAGTGAGTTCGAGACCAGCCTAGGCAAAATAGCAAAACCCCATCACTACGAAAAGTAAGTAAATTATGAAAATCCAACTGAATTATGACTGCCAAGCTTGGCATTTTTGTATGTAAAACTACCTCTTTAAAAAAAACACATAAAAGATGTATCAGACAAACCCATCACTTAAAAGTTATAAAGTAATGAATATATAAAGACATGTTTCCTCAACTGCCTGATGTCTCAACCCACTCTGCAGGAGCCACTAACAGGAGCCGTAACAGGAGCCCCTCCAGTGCAGCCTCCTCAGAGTGTCCCTGCAGGACTGGAGCCACTCAGAGACGTCCGTGTTCGTGCACTATTGGCACAACTTCATCAGATTTTTAAAATGCAGGCTGGACGCGGTGGCTCACGCCTGTAACTCCAGCACTTTGGGAGGCCGAGGCGGGCGGATCACCTAAGGTTTGGAGTTCAATACCAGCCTGACCAACATGGAGAAACCCCATCTCTACTAAAAATACAAAATTAGCAGGGCGTGGTGGCACATGCCTGTGATCCCAGCTACTCAGGAGGCTGAGGCGGGAGAATTGCTTGAACCCAGGAGGTTGCAGTGAGTTGAGATCACGCCATTACACTTCAGTCTGGGCAACAAGAGTAAAACTCTCCGTCTAAAAAAAAAAAATTGCAGCCTGGCCAACATGGCGAAACCACGTCTCTACTAAAAATACAAAAAGTACCCGAGCATGGTGGTATGCACCTGTAGTCCCAGCTACTTGGGAGGCTGAGGCAGGAGAATCACCTGAGCCTTGGGAGGTTGAGGCTGCAGTGAGCTGTGATCGTGCTGCTGCACTCCAGCCTGGGTGACAGAGTGAGACTCTGTCCCCGCCGCCCCAGAAAAAAAGCCTAATGCCCATCTACAGGAAATGAGTTAAATTCATTTGAAATTCATTAATTATGAAATTGGGCCCACCTGGATGATGACATGATTAACTTATGAATCACAGAATAAAGAGGAGCTCTGCGGCTGGGTGCAGTGGCTCATGCCTGTAATCCCAGCACTTTGGGAGGCCAAGGGAGGTGGATCACCTGAGGTCAGGAGTTGGAGACCAGCCTGACCAACATGGTGAAACCCCGTCTCTATTAAAAATACAAAAATTATCTGGGCATAGTGGTGAGCGCCTGTAATCCCATCTACTCTGGAGGCTGAGGCACGAGAATCTCTTGAACCTGGGAGGTGGAGATTGCAATGAGCTGAGATCATGCCACTGCACTCCAGCCTGGGTTACAGAGCGAGACTGTGTCTCAAAAAAAAAAAAAAAAAAAAAAAAGGAGCTCTGCATTCTCCTGGTGCTCAAGGCACCATGTCAGGCTGCATAGTCATCAGGCTGGTAGGTGGGTGCAGAGATCCGGGGGCAGGTGGATGGCAGACACATCCAGGCAGCGCCCAGGAGCCCTGACGGCTTCCCTGCTCCATCTTGGTGACCGTAGCCGGACACCCCCCACCTCGATGCTGTACCAGGAGCCTGTGGAAACGTTTGTGACTCAGGTTTGGCTCATGGGCCAGGATACGATGCACTTCCCCTCAGCAGGGACAGCGCTCAGCACAGTGCCTGCAGCCTTCACACAGTTCAGCTTTTCTTTCTAGGAGCTAGGAAGCTGTCAGCTTAGCTCTCTGTGAGCGGGGTTTTTAAAATTCTGTTTGTCTGCAGTCAGAGCTTATGGTCCCAACACACAAGTCCGCACCTATGGGCCTCTTAAGGAGGCACAGGGCCCGTGCCCATCCCTCCAAGTGCCCTTCTGCAAGTAACAAGCACCCACAGCCTCAGGGGAGTCCTCACTCCCCCAGCTCAGCATGCTGCTGTCTGCAGGATTGGGTGCCCGAGGTGCCTAAACCTGGGAGGAAGATCGTCTAGTGGGCTGCATGCCCAGCACCACTCAAGGCTGTAGGTGCAAATGTGGATTCTAGTCCTCGGGGGCCCTGGAGAGGGGACCTTTCCATACCTGGGGTATAGGAGCAGTGGGAGGCAGATGTGGGGAGAGGAGAGCTTGCAGAGCCAGGCAGGGGCGGGAAGTAGGGGGCTGAGACACAAGGGAGGCCAAGATGCGGTCCCTCTCCTGCAGGAGTCTCATCGACCCTTGTACACTAAAGACTCCCTCTCCATCTGTGCTGTGCGGGATTTGCTAGGTGAGGTCTCCAGTGCCTGAAGCCCTGTGTGCCAGGGCTTGGTCTACCCCAGAGCCCCATGCACCTTCCAGGTCAGCTCCAGTGGTCAGTGCTCATGTCCTCCTCGGTGATACAAAGCCGCAATTCCTGCCTCCTCTAGCCCCAGCTTCCCTCCAAGCCAGTGTGGCTGATTTTGCCCACCCAGGAATGCCCCGCGCAGAGACCCCTCCAGGCAGGTGCCTGCGGGGCTGAGGAGGTCTTGTGAACTCCTGAGTGGCCCAATCTGCTGCCCACAGAGAAGGCTGGCTCCAATACCATTACTTGATGACAGACCAGTCACTGTGTTTTGAGCAGAAAATGTTCTAATAGGGAGTGACTCCAAATAGTTCAAAATACAAAGCGTGTTGGGAGGAGTCTGGCTTGCTGCCCTTCCCCCTTCCCCATCTCACCCCAGGAGGTCAGCCTGGGGTTGGTTTCTCCCATGCCTTGTGTATCTTTGGACAAACCCCTCTGTGGCTGTCTGCCTTCCTTATGGCACAGGCCAAGCTGTGTCGGGAGCATGCTGCACTGCCCTGGCTGGGAGGGACATCTCTGTCACAGCATAATTACATCTGTGATCTGGTTAATGGGGTCACTCTGCCCTCCACAGACAGGTACTAATTGTTCCCTGCCTGTGGTGCCCAGATGCCTGTTCAACAAAACTTTGCTGCCAGAGCGTGTTGCTTTTTTTTTTGAGATTGAGTCTCACTCTGTCGCCCAGGCTGGAGTGCAGTGGCGCGGTCTTGGTTCACTGCAACCTCTGCCTCCCGGGTTCAAGCAATTCTCATGCCTCAGCCTCCTAAGTAGCTGGGATTACAGGCGCATGCTACCACACCTGGCTAATTTTTGTATTTTTAATAGAGACAGGGTTTCACCATATTGACCAGGCTGGTCTCAAACTCCTGACCTCAAGTGATCCACCCACCTCGGTCTCCCAAAGTGCTGGGATTACAGGCATGAGTCACCATGACTAGTTCAGGGCGTGTTGCTTTTTGCCCCTCTCCCCAAGAAGTTTACGTTTCCCTGTTACAAGTGAGGCTGAGGATCCTCTGTACAAGACAGGTCGTTTTACTTTCCTTTCCTATGAACTGTGTGTGCAGCCCCCACGTGAGATTCCTGTGGTTGCCGCAGCCAATTCCCACAAACCAAGTGGCTATAAACAACTCCAACATCAGACCTGACAGTTCTGGGGCTAGAAGTCCAACAGGGGTCTCACCAGCTGGAACACATGTGCCCCAGGACTGTGTTGCTTCCTGGAGACTCTCAGTGAGATGCCATCTCCTTGCCTTCAGCTTCAAATGCTGCCTAAGACCGTTATCTCACAGCTGCCTTCATCCCCAAAGCCAGTAGTGGCGGACACGGCTTTCCCCCATTGCCTCTCCATGCTCTGAGGCTCCTGCCTGACCTTGCACATTTCGAGGCCCTTGTGATCACACGGGCCCCAGATCCTCAGGACACTCTCCCCATCTGAAAACCAGCAGTAGCATCCTCCATTCTACCTCGATTCCCCTTCACCAGGGGGTAATGGCATTCACAAGGGAATCTCCCTGCCGCAGGTCCCTTCATTCTGTTTATTTGGGATCTTTAGCCTTCCTCTTCTCTTTTTCCAAAAGGCCTGCAAATATCCAGGAAACTGGGTCTGATTGTCATGTGACCTGCCAAATGTTTATTTCCAGTTGACAGCATCCCTTTACACTTTACCAATGGTGTTTGTTATTTTTGTTGCAGAAGATTTCAGTTCGTAAGTAGTGAAAGCAATCATCTTGGCTTTGTACCATGCTTAGGAAGCCTTCCCCACTCCCAAACTAGAAAGGAATCCATCCAGATTTTCCTCCACTGTGTGGATGGCCACTCTGGATGTTTCCATCTTTATCCATTGCTGGCACCTGGTGAGGTATGAGGACTGGGGCCCGGCTTTCCCACACTCCCTAGATGCCCCAGCCCCTGAATGACTTCTGGCAGCCCATGGGGGCACCATGGACCTTAATGGTGGAGGAGCCAGGGTGAGGTGACTTGGGATGAAGTCCTGTGACAGGGTCACAGGGTCGTACAGGAGGGAGCAGATTTCAGAGCATCAGGGCGGGAGCCCGGTGGGGGTCCTCTGAGGGGCAGATCCTGGTCCACACACCTACAGAGTGCTGGGGTGGGGGTATCCCGGCCAAGGGGTTGTGGCCAGCAGCACTTTCCCTGCTCCGTGCACCCTGGGCCTCCATTCTGCGAAGGCCTGTGGACGTGCTGGTGGCAGAACCATGCACCTCAGGAGAAGGCCTGCGGTCCTGTCAGGCATTGCCACAGCCTTGCCTGGAGAAGCAGAGCCTCCCGCAGCGTCCAGCTGGCCGGCAAGGTTTTAAGGACGCTTTACACTTTTCCTAAATAAGCTGCATACTTACAGTGAAATCATCTCCTTCCTACTAACACAGCCACGCCATACCCTAGTATTGGCTGCTGCACAGCTCTAGAATGAAGGATAATCTCCAGCACAGAAAATGCAAAGCCTCCCTTCCACGAGAAAGGCGTCTGTGGACCCCTGAGGCGCCATCCGTGGGCTGGTATCCCAAGCCCAGCAGGAGCAGCGCTGGGGGACTCTCTGGGACCTTGTACCCCAGAGCCTAGACCCGTGTGCGGCATGCCCAGCCCTCACTATGAGGACTACACTGGCCACTTCTGCTCTGAGAGCCTTCGTGTCTCCCCCTGACTCCTCCCACCAACCCAGGGGTAGAGGGTGGGGTCCCAAGGCCTCTGGGAGACAGAACTCAGAGGGGCAAAGTCCCTGCCCGGAGGCCACCAGCAGGTCCCTGCAAAGGGCAGAAAGGGCAGAATCTGGTATGGAGCCTGTACTCTGTGGGACAGGGCCATCGTGAGGGTCCAGGCCAGCCTGTCCGAGACCTCTGCTCACTGCTCTAGTCTATCCAAGCCCTGGGTCTCCTGGCCCCCACTCCAGTGGCATCTTTGTGAGGATTAGATTATGGTGCCCTCCCCCCATGCCAGGTGTCCCAGCCCTCTGCCAAGACCCATGATCCAGCCCTTAGTTGGTTTGGACATGGCACCTGCTAAGCCCAGGCCAGCAGCTCCATGAGCTCCATGGGATGGACTCCCTGCTGCCAGTGTCTGCCTCCTGGGTATGAGGAATCTTTTTTTTTTTTTTTTTCTTCTTGAGACAGAGTCTCACTGTGTTGCCCAGGCAGGAGTGCAGTGGTGTGATCTCAGTTCACTGCAACCTCCACCTCCTGGGTTCAAGCGATTCTTCTGCCTCAGCCTCCTGAGTAGCTGGAAATACAGGTGCACCACCAACCCAGCTAATATTTTTTTTTTTAAAGACAGAGTCTGGCTCTGTCGCTAGGCTGGAGTGCAATGGTGCGATCTCAGCTCACTGCAACCTCAGCCTCCTGAGTAGCTGGGACTATAGGCACATACCACCACACCCAGCTAATTTTTGTATTTTTAGTAGAGATGGGGTTTCACCATGTTGGCCAGGATGGTCTCAATGTCCTGACCTCATGATCCACCCACCTCAGCCTCCCAAAGTGCTGGGATTACAGGTGTGAGCCGCTGCGCCCAGCCCTAATTTTTGTGTTTTTAGTAGAGAGAGAGTTTCACCATGTGGTTCTAAGAACTCTGCAGCTTCAAAAAAAAAAAAAAAAACTCTGCAGCTTCATTTTATGCCTAGGGCCAGCACGGTGGAGGCCGTGGCCACACAGCATTCCCAGGCAGCTGAAGCTTCTCTGTTGATGGAACAGCCCCGGGCACGTGGCTTGGCTTGTGTGTGAGGGGTGGCCAGTAGGTCCATTGCTGTAGTGTCACTGTTTACTTCTCCACACCAAGAGGCTCCACCTGGGACCCCCTGCTAGGGGCTAGAGTCAGGGTTAGCTTAGGGAGGAGGTGGCTTCATCTGAGCTCGAGGGCATTGGCTGGCAGCTTCCTTTGCTTTTCTGTCACGATGTGGTCCCCAGTCCTTGGGACAAACTCACCTGGATCACTGAGGTTTCCCCTTCCTGCTGTCCCTGGCCTGCAAGGGGACAGAGGAACCTCGTCCTGAGCTCTGAGAAGCCTGACCCCAAACCTCCCAGAGCTTCCCTCAAGGGGCCCTTCCTAGGCTGCCCTGTGGTCACTACCCTCCCAGGTCCAAGTCTCACCTCCTCCAGAAAGCCTCCCAGGACTGCTGGCCTCAGACACAAAACTCCCAAGGGAAGGCTCTTCCACCAAAAGTCATGGCTGCAGCGATGATGATGAGTTTGGAGAGGACTGCAGACCCTGAGGCGGAGGTTGGGGCAGGGGCTGGACCTGAAGCTGGGTTCACACAACAAGCTCAGACTCCTCTTAACATTCCTGGTTGGTGACATTATGGGGTCTTGGATGCCCCCTCCTCTCTGTCCCTGGTACTGCCCCTGCCACCTGAGACTCCACCAAGTTCCTTCCCCACCAGCCACAAGGAAAGCCCGCCCAGCGGCCAGCACTCTGTCCCTTAGCCTCAGAACCAGGAGCATTCTCACCGCTTCAATGTCACAGCAGGTAAAAAATACACAAAATAAAATGAAATATCATGATCACCTGAGAAGAAAGTTCGGCGTGGGCCCATATCACGTGTTTCCAGAGAAGTCACACCTTCGCTATGAAGCCATTCCTGGCATAGAGAAGGGTGGGGCCAGGAAACAGCTGCTATCCAGCCCCTCCAGGCTGAGTGAAGCCAGAGTGTATGGGGGCCAGTGATGGAACAGAGGGAGCCTCCTGCCCAGGGCAAGCGTGGGGAAACCACCAGGGGCCCCAGGTGGGTGAGCTGCTCCAGCAGGGACAGCACAGGTGGTGCATGGTCGGGGCAGAGCAGCCGGGTTAGTCGGCGAGGATGAGGAGTCTCTGGGGATGGAGACTGAGGCATGGGGTTCTCAGTTAAGGGCAGGCCTAAGTGCAGCAGGGAATTGTTTGGAGGGAGGAAATCAAGCTTTCCTTCTAGAAAGGGCCACAGGGACCAAAGGGAGAGGGCAGAGACAGCCCCTGGAAAGGGCGGGTAAGGAAGGTGAGGCTGGAGGGGACCCGGGAAGGGATCCCGGGGAGGCAGTGGCCAAGAGCAGGGTGAGGGCCAGTCCGTCCGTTTCCCTGCACCCAGCTCCCAGCTCCCCGCGGGGTGGCCCTGGCCCTGCTCCGCTGTCCCCTGCAGGAGGACAGGCACCTCAGGCTTGTCCTGGCTTGTCCCACAACAGGTCCTCAGCACCCACAGGTCCTGCCTTGGGCTCTGCAGAAGCAGGGAGTGGTGAGGTCAGGACCCTGGGCCACAGAGGAAATGGGCTGGGGACAAGAATGGGGGTTGGGAGACTGACAGCTGTTTTCTGAGGGCCCAGGGAGTAGAGGAGAGGGGTAAGGGGCCAAGGCTTGTGGCTCAGTATGGGATCAGCTGCAGGGGCTAAGGGGGACAGCAGGGGCAGTGAAGAGGGCCTAGGGTCTCGTAGTTGCAGCAGGCACTCACAGAGGACAGACTGTTTGCAAGGTAGGTCAGGTGACAGGGAGTCAGGAGGGCTGAGAAGGCTCAGGGCCTGACTCCAGAGAGAGCGATTGCCATCCCCCAGGTCCAGAGGGGCCCTGGGAGGAGTCCAGGCAGGGCTGACGCTGGAATGAGTAAGCCAAGCTGGCACTCAAGGACTGCAGCCATTGGCCAGGTCGGGCCAGGTGGGACTGGCTGCCTTCCCTGGTCTCAGCCCCAGCCTTCTGTGGCTGCCTCCCGCATCGGAGCCATCAGAGAGAAAGATGTGGGAGGGGCAGGTAAAAGACAGCCTCTGTGATGGCCCCTGATGTGCTGCAGCCTGGGGTGAGGGGCCTTGGGGATGGGAAGGTGGCCTGGGAAGGGCTGGAAGCTGGGAGATGATGGCCCCCAGCACTTGGTCTGAGGGGCCTTGGAGCAGCTTCCCCGAGGCCTGCAGAGGCAACTTCTGATGCTTGAGGAGCTGAGACCAAGGGGAGGCTCCCCAGACACAAGGAGAAGGGGCTAGGGGCAGCCAGAAGGCTTTGGGCTACCCTCCCTGGAGGCTCAGGTCCCAGGTGACCCCTCCAGCTGTGTTCCTTGTAAGGTCGGGACCTGCCAAGATTTCAGATGTGAGGAAAGGAAGATGTCTTGGGCTTTCTTCCCAATGTGGCTGAGCTGTCCCTGTAAGGACATGCAGACACTCAGAGGACCTGTCCTCAGGGTCCTTAGGGTGAAGGTCAAGATCTCACCGTACAACCAGCTGGGCCCTGACTATTTCCAGCCACCAGGCCCCTGGGACAGGAGCAGGACAGTGGTTATTTCCCCAGTGGGCAGGGGGCTCCAGGTTACATAAGAACAACATGCCCTGCTCACGCCTGTAATCCCAGCACTTTGGGAGGCCGAGGCGGGCGGATCACAAGGTCAGGAGATCGAGACCACGGTGAAACCTTGTCTCTACTAAAAATACAAAAAATTAGCCGGGCGCGGTTGTGGGCGCCTGTAGTCCCAGCTACTCGGGAGGCTGAGGCAGGAGAATGGCGGGAACCCGGGAGGCGGAGCTTGCAGTGAGCTGAGATCCGGCCACTGCACTCCAGCCTGGGCGGCAGAGCGAGACTCCGCCTCAAAAAAAAAAAAAAAAGAACAACATGCCCTGTGAGAAGGCGTGGGGATGAAAATGCTTCCCCCTGGGCTGAGATTCCAGGACACTTGAGATGGGGGGACCCCGGCCACATGCTTAGAGCTCTCAGGGAACCTGGAGGGCCCCTCAGCCTCTGTTCCCCTGCTGGGGAGAACAGAGGCCTGGTGGGAGCAATTTCAGGGAACTCAGAGAAACACTGTTCCCCAGACCCTGGAGCTCCCTTTGTGCCTGGCTTTCATTGTGAGGCCCCCACCAGCTAGCTAGTCCTGCTCTGGGAGCCTCCACGTGTACCCCTGGCTCCCCCGGCCAGCCTAGGGTTGGAGGGTGCAGTCCCCATGGCCTGTAGGAAGTAGGGCTCAGAGAGGCAAAGTCACCGCACTGAGGTCACTAGGAGGTCCCGGCAGAGGGGGTTGGGACCTGGCTCAGGGCCTGTTCTCCCTGCTGAGCTCAGTGGGACGAGGCCACCTGAAGGGTCCCACTGTTTTTCTCTGGTCTCTGCCCCAGCATGTGGTGGGACCTTGATTTCCATACTCTCATGTCCCCAGTCTGGGGGGAGGCAGAGGTCGTGGGGTCACCGACATCACCTGGCTCATTCCTCCCCTATCCAGGCTGTCCCATGAGCATATCTAATTTGTGTGTCATCGGAGTCAATAATGTGTTTTGCTGTCGCTCTTGTTCCAGGGATATTGCTCAGCCAAAGGGCCAGCATCCCACTGAAGAAGATCAGAAAGAGGCTTCTGGTCAGCAGGAGGCTCCTGGGGAAGGCCTGGGCTGGGAGTGGGACACGGGTAGGGCTGGGTGGAAGAGTACCAGGCTGGGTCCCCAGTTACAGGCCTGGAGCTGTTACGGGACCCAACAGGCCCCCTAGCCCCCATCCCCGTGCTGGGTTCTCAGGTTTAGTGGGGCAATGCCTGGGCACTCAGAGGGAACCTGACCCCAGAGCCTAGTGACCCCTCTACGGCATGCCTGGCTCTCACCGTGAGGCCTGCACCAGCCAGTCCTGCTCTGAGAGCCTCCTCGTGTCCCCCTGGCTCCTCCTGCCAACCTGGGGGTGGAGGATGGGGTCCCCATGGCCCCTGGGAGGGAGGGCCCAGAGGGGCAAAGTCACCACCCTGAGGTCACCAGGAGATCCCTGCAGAGGGCAGAGTGAGTTGGAGCCTGCCTCAGGGTCTGTTCCCCTTGAGCTCGGTGGGACAGGGCTATCTCGAGGGTCCCAGTGTTTTTTTCAGGTCGCTGCCCCAGAGTCTAATGGGACACAGCCCCTCACATTCCCAGTCTGTGGGGGACAGAGGTCATGGGTCGCTGACATCCCCTGGCTCATTCCTCCCCCATTTACCCGACAGACCCCTTATCCTCCATCCCCCTGCTGGGTTTGGAGACTGGCTCAGGGCCTGTTCTCCCCTACTGAGTTTGGTGGGATGGGGCCATCTTGAGGGTCTGGGTGTTTTTCTCAGGTAGGACCTGGATCCCCACAGTCCCTCACGTGCCCAATTTGTGGGGTGGGCGTGGGGTCACCAAGGTCACCTGGCTCATTCTTCCCCCATCCAGATTCTGTCTCCAGAGCCTTTGAGGTCACTCCTGACGCTGACATGGCTGTGAAGAGCTGGGTGACAGGCATTACCGCCTCCAAGGTTGCTTTGAGAGGAATAGGTGGGGCATCAGGAAGAAGCCAGCTGCAGCTCAGAAGGGAGCACTGCCTCCCCGGGGGAGCCCCTGGGGAGGGTCTGTCTGGGGGTTCCTAGGGCGGTGCAGAGCTGGAGAGTCAGAGGGAGGCTCAGGATGGATGTGGGAGGCTGGGGTCAAAGCTGGGACTGGAGCTCGGCTCTCTAAGACCCTAAGCCCCCCTCCCTCCTTTCCTTGCCTTTTGTCGCCCTCCTGCGGGCAAGGCCTCTGCTGATGCTGCTTTTTTTCTCCTGTAGCCATCCATGGGAGGGAGCTGTGAGACGGCCTGGCAGGACCGGCTCTCACACCCCACAGAATGAGAGGCTCACCCTGCACAGGAGCATCCTGGGGCAGCAGGCTCAGCACATTTTAAATTTTGAGTATGAACAAAGTAAACTTCAGGGTAAAAAAAAAAACAAAAATTCGCTGAGCACACAATGACCGAGTGTCTGTGGCATACCTGATGCTTTGCCAGAACCAGGCTTCAAACCTCAGGTTTCTGGGTCCTTGGAGGCCCAGCTCCAACCCCACCTCACCCAAGCACCCTCCACCCCCATCACGTACCCCTCACCAGGGCTGCCCAGCTTGGGCCATCTCAGACCACTTGGACTTCCTCCCGAGGCCTCCAGCCCCTCAGGCCTCACACCCTGAGCCCCTCAACCTGGAAAGCAGCCACCGGCCTGTACACTATGGGGGCCCCTGAGGTTTCCACCTCCTGCTACCCTTGGCCTGAAAAGGTCAGTGGGACCCTGCCCTGGACCTCTAGGAGGCTGTACCTTTGCTTCTGCCTCATCCTGTTCTCCAGGGCCCTGTCCCTTTCTTGCTGGGCCCTCCCAGAATGCCCCCCCAGTCACTGCCCTCACTGGCCTAAGTCACCTCCTCCAGGAAGCCTTCCAGACTGATGGCTCCCAGGCACTGAGCATCCCCCAACCTTGCTGAGAATGGTGGACACCCACCATGGGCCCTCGGAAGCTGGAGAAGCCTGGGTCTCCCTGCAGGGGCCGCCACACAGTTTTCCAACCACTGCAGTTCCACCCAGGTCAATCCCTTTCTTGCTTGTGTTTCCCAAGAATAACTGTGGAACATGCTGGAAATGCAACATCCTGAGACAGGGAGAACAGCCTGAAGCAGCCAGGGCCTAGTTCCTGTCGCTCCAAGAGAAGGGAACATCATGAGTTAGAGAGTGGCCCCCGAAGAAGAAAGCAAGGCAAAAATCCCTGTAAGTAGAGCTCACCTGGGCCAAGGTGAAGACAACCACTGGGGAGACTCAGAATTGGAATATGAGCTCCGTTCAGCCTTTGTAACTGGCTTTTTTTTGAGACGGAGTCTCCCTCTGTCTCCCAGGCTGGAGTACAATGGTGGGATCTGGGCTCACTGCAACCTCCACCTCCCAGGTTCAAACGATTCTCCTGTCTCAGCCTCCTGAGTAGCTGGGATTACAGGCTCCCACCACCATGCCTGGCTAATTTTTTTGTATTTTTAGTAGAGACAGGGTTTCACCATGTTGGCCAGACTGGTCTGGAATTCCTGACTTCAAGTAATCTGCCCGCCTCAGCCTCCCAAGGTGCTAGGATTACAGGCGTGAGCCACCATGCCTGGCTACAAGCAGGCTTTTAAAGGCAAGCGGGCCAGGTGCAGTGGCTCATATTTGTAGTCTCAGCATTTCGGGAGGCTGAAGCAGGTGTATCATCTGAGCTCAGGAGTTTGAGACCAGCCTGGCCAACACGGTGAAACCCCATGTCTACCAAAAATACAAAAAATTAGCTGGGCATGGTGGTGCATGCCTGTAGACCCAGCTACTCAGGAGGATGAGGCAGGAGGATCACTTGGTCCTGGGAGGCGGAGCTTGCAGTGAGCCAAGATCACACCACTGCACTCCAGCCTGGGCAACAGAGCAAGACTCTGTCTCAAAAAAAAAAAAAAAAAGTTTATTTGAAAAAATTAAAAAAATAAAAAAGTTTTTTTGAGGCCAGGTGTGGTGGCTCGGACCTGTAATCCTAGCACTTTGGAAGGCTGAGGTGGAAGGATCACTTGAGCTTCAGAGTTTGGGATCAGCCTGGGCAACATAGTGAGACCTCAACTCTATTTATTAAAAATTTTAAAGAAAGAAAAAAGTTTATTTGAACATTTATTGCTCAGTGAACCTTCCTATTACAAGACTGTGGGTGACTAGCACTCCCAGGGAGAGCCAGGGGGACAGTTATCAAGCATTTGCAGAAGCAAACCCAGGAAAATAACTCGACAGTTAGAGTGGAAAGTCTCTCGTTAGGGCTGGGAGTTTCAGGCTGGCGCCATTTCTAGATTAAATGTGAGGTTCCCACAGGGCAAGGTTTCTTCATGGAGAAATTGAAGGACCAGAGCCACCCCAGCCCAATGGCTTCCCAAAGAGAATTTTTACAAACAACATTGTCCTTCCAGTCAGCCTATCCGTGATGAGAAATTGGCCAAAACATAGGCATGAGCGCCACTCTGTCACCATCATGGGTGGGTGGTAGTTGTCTCATTCAGGGACTTGAGGTCACAGCGTGAGGTTCTTTGAGGAGAGATTTCTTTTGTTGTTCATCTCATTGTGGTCTCTTCTTTTTTTGAGACGGAATTTTGCTCTTGTTGCCCAGGCTGGAGTGCAATGGCACGATCTCAGCTTACCGCAACCTCCGCCTCCAGGGTTCAAGTGATTTCCTGCCTCAGCCTCCTGAGTAGCTGGGATTACAGGCATGTGCCACCATGACCAGCTAATTTTTGTATTTTTAGTAGAGACGGGGTTTCACCATGTTGGTCAGGCTGGTCTCGAACTCCTCACCTCATGATCTGCCCACCTCAGCCTCCCAAAGTGCTGTAATTACAGGCGTGAGCCACCGTGCCCGGACTCATTGTGGTTCTAATCACACGCGATTTTGGCTCACTGCAACCTCCGCCTCCTGGGTTCCAACAATTCTCCTGTCCCAGACTCCTGAGTAGCTGGGATTACAGGCACTCGCCACCACACTTGGCTACTAGTTTCTGTATTTTTAGTAGAGATGGGGTTTCTCTGTGTTGGCCAGAATGGTCTTGAACTCCTGACCTCAGGTGACCCGCCCCCCCTTGGCCTCCCAAAGTCCTGGGATTACAGGCGTGAGTCACTGTACCCAGCCAAGAAACAACTTTTGAATGTAGATGTTATCAACTGCTTTTAGAAAAGGATCCAAACATGGCCAGGTGTGGTAATCTCAGCACTTTGGGAGGCTGAGGTGGGTGCATCACACGAGGTCAGAGAGTTCGAGACCAGCCTGGCCAACATGGCAAAACCCTATCTCTACTAAAAATACAAAAATTAGCCTGGTGTGGTGCGGTGCACACCTGTAATCCCAGCTGTTTAAGAGGCTGAGGCATGAGAATCTCTTGAACTCAGGAGGCGGAGATTGCAGTGAGTCGAGATTGCACCACTGCACTCCATCTAGCCTGGGGTGAGAGAGTGAGATTTTGCCTCAAAAAATAAATAAATAGGGCTGGCACGGTGGCTCACACCTGTAATCCCAGCACTTTGGGAGGCTGAGGCGGTGGATCTCAAGGTCAGGAATTCAAGACCAGCCTGGTCAAGATGGTGAAACCCTGTCTCTAATAAAAATACAAAAATTAGCCAGGTGTGGTGGCGCATGCCTGTAATCCCAGTTACTCAGGAGGCTGAGGCAGAGAATTGCTTGAACCCGGGAAACAGGGGTTGCAGTGAGCAGACACTGAGTGGGGTTGCCACTGCACTGCAGCCTGCGCAACAGAGTGAGACTCCATCTCATAAATAAATAAATAAATAAAATAAATGGGAGAAAACCAACTTCTAGTTTTACACCAATGTACTTTTGACATTAGGGCTCTTCTATAAAACCATTATAATAAATTCATTCAGTTGTAGCCAGTTTGACAAAACATGAATTTCTTCATTTAAATTTACTCTTTCGCGACCTTCTACAATTTTTTTTTTTTTTTCAGATGGAGTCTTGCTCTGTTGCTCAGGCTAGAGTGCAGTGGCTCAATCTCGGCTCACCGCAACTTATACCTCCTGGCTTCAAGCAATTCTTCTGCCTCAGCCTCCCAAGTAGCTGGGATTACAGGCATCTGCCACCACACCCAGCTAATTTTTGTATTTTTAGTAGAAACAGGGTTTCACTATGTTAGCCAGGCTGGTCTCAAACTCCTGACCTCCTTATGTGCCCGCCTCGGCCTCCCAAAGTGCTGGGATTACAGGCGTGAGCCACTGCGCCCAGACATTTTTTTTTCTTTTTTTTTTTTTTAATTAAGAGACAGAGTCTCATTCTGCCACCCGGGCTGGATTACAGTGCTGCAGTCATAGCTCACTACATTATGGTATGGAACTCCTAGGCTCAAGCGACTCTCCCACTTTAGCCTGTAGAGTAGCTGAGACTATAGGTGCATGTCAGCACACCTGGCTGTTTTTTCATTTTTTAATTTTTGTAGAGACAGGGTCTCACTATTTTGCCCAGGCTGGTCTCAAACTCCTGGCTTCAAATGATACTCCCACCTCTGCCCCCCAAAGTGCTGGGATTATAGACATGAGCCACCATGGTCAGCCAACTTTCTCATATCCATTTAATTTGTCTTATACTTTTTCCTCTTTCCTCATGTGGAATAGTCACTCTATGTTAGGACAAAAATGATTATCCTTCTTTAATCAAAATTCATCAATATAACTTCCCTTATAAAACATGCCTTCCCTTGCATACAGAGTTGCTTTCCCTATTATTTCTATGTGTGTGTATATGTATGTATATATGTGTATATATGTATGTATGTATATATATGCGTGTGTATATATGTGTGTGTGTGTGTGTGTATATATATATATATTTTTTTTTTTTGGAGATGGAGTTTTGCTCTTGTCCAGGCTGGAGTGCAGTGGCGCCATCTCGGCTCACCACAACCTCCGCCTCCCAGGTTTAAGAGATTCTCCTGCCTCGGCCTCCTGAGTAGCTGGGATTACATGCATGTGCCACCATGCCCGGCTAATTTTGTACTTTTAGTAGAAACGAGGTTTCTCCATGTTGATCAGGCTGGTCTTGAACTCCTGACGTCAGGTGATCCAGCCCGCCTCATCCTCCCAGAGTGCTGGGATTACGGACATGAGCTTAATAAACATCTAATAATCCTGGCTTATTTCTAGATGTTATAATTACATATATTGATTAGAATTTTTTTACTCTTACTAACCTTAATTTCTTTTCTTTTTTATTTTTTTGAAACAGAGTCTCACTCTGTTGCCAGGGTGGAGTGCCGTGGCGTGATCTCAGCTCACTGCAACCTCCGCCTCCCAGGTTCAAGCGATTCTCCTGCCTCGGCCTCCCAAGTAGCTGGGACTACAGGCACGCACCACCATGCCCAGCTAATTTTTGTGTTTTTAGTAGAGACAGGGTTTCACCATGTTGGCCAGGATGGTCTTGATCTGTTGACCTCATGACCCACCTTCCTTAGCCTCCCAAAGTGCTGGGATTACAGGTGTGAGCCACCACACCTGACCTGTAACCTTAATTTCCAGTGAAAACCAGTAAGCATTGTGAAGTGTTTTTTGTTTGCTTGTTTGGTTGGTTGGTTGGTTTTCTTTTGAGACAGTCTTTTTTTTTTTTTTTTTTAATAGACAGAGTCTCACTGTCACCCAGACTGGAGTGCAGTGACAAGATCTCAGCTCACCGCACCTCCACCTCCCGGGTGCAAGCAATTCTCCTGCCTTAGCTTCCCCAGTAACTGGGATTACAGGTGCGTGCCACCATGCCTGGCTAATTTTTGTATTTTTGGTAGAGATGGGGTTTCACCATGTTGACCAGGCTGGTCTTGAACTCCTGACCTTGTGATTCACCCACCTGGATCTCCCAAATTACTGGGATTACAGGCATGAGCCACTGTACCTGGCCATGAAGTGTTTTATGTTAGCTTTTTGCAGATGAACTGCAACTCATAATAGAATTTTTCATCTCTTTAATTACCAGGGCCAAATATATTTAGCTTTGCTAAACTCTATAAAAATAAGACACCAGAGTATATATGTTTTAAATTTATGTTCACCAATTAGTGCTTCAGTAACTTGACTTACTGTGAAATGACTCAGACATTTGAGTATCTATTATTTAACTTAATGTAACATACCTTTAAGATTTCAATTTGGCTGGGTATGGTGGCTCACACCTGTAATCCCAGCACTTTGGGAGGCCTAGGCGGGTGGATCATCTGAGGTCAGGAGTTCGAGACCAGCCTCAACATGGAGAAACTCTGTCTCTACTAAAAATACAAAATTAGCCGGGCGTGGTGGCGCATGTCAGTAATCCCAGCTACTTGAGAGGCTGAGGCAGGAGAATTGCTTGAACTTGGGAGTCAGAGGTTGCGGTGAGCCGAGATCGCACCATGGTACTCCAGCCTGGGCAACAAGAGCGAAACTCCGTCTCAAAAAAAAAAAAAGATTTCAATTTACCAAAAACTGTTTTGTTTTTATTTTTATTTATTTGTTTATGTATTTATTTCTGAGATGGCGTCTCACTTTGTCACGCAGGCTGGAGTGCAGTTGAGCAATCTAGGCTCACCGCAACCTCTGCCTCCCAGGTTCAAGTGATTCTCCTGTCCCAGCCTCCCCAGTAACTGAGACTACAGGCGTGCGCTACCACGTGCGGCTAATTTTTATAGTTTTAGTAGAGACGGGGTTTTGCCGTGTTGGCCAGGCTAGTCCGAAACCCCTGACCTCAGCTGATCCGCTGGCCTCAGCCTCCCAAAGTGTTGGGATTACAGGTGTGAGTCACTGCACCTGGCAAAAATATATATATATTTTTTTGAGACAGAGTTTCACTCTTGTTGCCCAGGCTGGAGTGCAATGGCACGATCTTGACTCACCGCAACCTCCGCCTCCCAGGTTCAAGCAATTCTCCTGCCTCAGCCTCCCTAGTAGCTGGGATTATAGGCATGTGCCACCACGCCCAGCTAATTTTGTATTTTTAGTAGAGAAGGGGTTTCTCCATGTTGGTCAGGCTGGTCTTGAACTCCCGACCTCGGGTGATCTGCCCGCCTCGGCCTCCCAAAGTGCTGGGATTACAGGCGTGAGCCACCACGCCCGGTGCAAAAATGTTTTTAAACTACTTTTATGTAGACATACTTTGTAAAATGTAACTATTTTGAAAGGTGTATTTATAAAGTTTTTTTTTTTTTTTTTTTTTTTTTTGAGACAGGGTCTTACTCTGTCACCCAGGCTGGAGTGCAGTGGCACAGTCATGGTTTACTGCCACTTCAACATCCCGGGCTCAAGCAGTCCTCACACCTCAGCCTCCCAAGTAGCTGGGACACAGATGCACACCACCACAGCCAGCTGATTTCATCATTTGCAAAGACTGGATCTTGCTGTGTTGCCCAGGCTGGTCTTGGACTTCTGGGTTCAGGTGATCGTCATGCTTCAGCCTCCAAAAGTGCTGGGATTACAGGCATGAACCACCACAACTGGCCCTATTTATAAACCTTTATTTCATTCACATTTACCTGATTCACTTGTTCTTCGTAATTATACATGGATTGCCCATGAAAAATTTCATGAGACATTAACCAAAGGTAGCCATTTAATGGATTTCAGGAACTGCCACCCCATATCACCCAAAGATATGATGCTTTGGTACACTGATCATTTCTCGCTAAAAGCACTTGGAAAAATAACAGATGCAGAGAGAGGCTTTCTCTGCCTAAAAACACATCCTCCATAGGAATTCAGTCCCCTGCCCAACACCATCAACTAACGCTATTTTATTTTTTTTGACACATCAGGCAAGTTTCAAAAATATCACAGAAGCAGAGTAATTTAAAAGTTACCCATGATTCTTCCCAAAGTGTTTTTGGCTTACCTTCCATGACTCATGCACCAAATGATTCCTTTTACTGCTTTTTTTTTTTTTTTTTTGAGACGTCTCATTCTGTTGCCCAGGCTGGAGTGCAGTGTCGTGATCTAAGCTCACTGCAACCTCTGCTGCCCAGGTTCAAGCAATTCTCCTGCCTCAGCCTCCCAAGTAGCTGGGATTACAGGTGCCTGCCACCGCCCCTGACTAATTTTTGTAGACTTAGTAGAGATAGGGTTTCACCATCTTGGTCAGGCTGGTCTTGAACTCCTGACCTCGTGATCCACCTGCCTCAGCCTCCCAAAGTGCTGGGATTACAGGCGTGAGGCACCGCGCCCGGCATTTACTGCTCATTTTTTTACTCTTAGTTTGGATTTATGGTTGAATAGTCAAACATCTAGCAGAGACAGCACAAACCTGTCTCACCCCAACCTAGGAAAAACTAGCAATTCTGAAAACACTCCTATTTTTATTTCACCAACAATTTTAAAACTATATTGACCAGAGATCTCCTTCATGTGAACTTAGAAACAAACTCCACATTTTGGATTAGTTTCAACATTTCTGTGCGTTTTCAGAGTAACTTATAAGAGTGCTCATTTACACCCGAGCCAATTTGAATACAAGTCCCTTAAAGGACTGTATAAATTGGTTTAGTAATGCCATCCAAAAATATCATATAAATTAACCTATAAACATACATACATTCACAGAAAGACACTCAAACATGCAGACGGAAGCTGACAAACGCTGATTCAGGAGTTACTTATTAGGAGAAATCCAAAGGTCATTCTAGGCTGTTAGTTGCCCTGACATTGCTATCACTGCAAGACTGTCCATTTAGAAGCATTTTTGTTTTGTATCTTGTGCTAAGGTCCTTTGAAACTGTTTAGCTAACATAGATGAGTCTGTAGCTTCCCTCCCTATCTTTTCTCTCTTTCTTTTATGTGTCTACTAATGTGCAGGTAGAGTTCATTTGCAAAGAGAGCAGCGAGGGCTGACTGAATTGACCCAAATGCTGGAACAAAAACGAAACCTCCAAGAGGGCTTTGACATCAGTTATGGGTTCATCCTTCTTTCATCTGCAGGTCTGGTTCACTGACCAGTCAACACAGGTAGGAAACAGTAGAAATTGCCTTCAAAAGTTTGTCGTTTTTGGCCAGGCGTGGTGGCTCACACCTGTAATCTCAGCACTTTGGGAGGCCGAGGCGGGCAGATTACTTGAGGTCAGGAGTTTGAGACCAGCCTGGATGATATGAGGAAACATCATCTCTACTAAAAATACAAAATTAGTGGGGCGTGGTGGCTGGTGCCTGTAATCCCAGCTACTTGAGAGACAGGCAGGAGAATCACTTGAACAAGGGAGGCGGAGGTTGCAGTGAGCCGAGATCATGCCATTGAACTCCAGCCTGGGCGATGGAGTGAGAGACTCTGTCTCAAAAGAAAAAAAAAGTTTGCCATTTTTGTGGCTTTTTTCTGGTCTATAAATTGACCATATGGTGTCTCATGACTACAGATATTATCTTCAGAAGTGATACTATTCTGCCTCGTACATCCATCTTGGAGCATCTCCAGATTCTATCAACGTGTTTATATTACTAAATTCATGATATAACCCTTTAACAAATAGGGCAGATGAAGCATTTCCTATGCCATGCAGTATACCCTTCACTATGGCTGTGACCTTGAGATTTTGACCAAGGCACAGGGTGTTTAAAAAGCCCACTTTGGCCAGGCGTCTTGGCTCATGCTGTCAGTCCCAGCTTTGGGAGGCCAAGGCAGGAGGATTGCTTGAGATTAGGAGCTCAGGACCACACTGGACAACATAGTGAGACCGACTGTACAAAAAAATCAAAAAATTAGCTAGATGTGGTGGTGCATGCCTGTAGTCTCAGCTACTGAGGAGGCTGGGAGATTGAGGCTGCAGTGAGCCATGATTGTGCTGCTGCACTCGAGCCTGGGTGACAGAGCAAGACACTGTCTCAGTCAGTCAATCAATAGCAGACGTGATTGATCTGAAGGCCTAACTTTTATAAAAACTTATCTAGGAGCAAGTGCTGTGGCTCATGTTTGTAATCCCAGCACTTTGGGAGGCCGAGGCAGCATAATTACTTGAACCCGGGAGTTCCAGATCAGCCCGGGCAACATAGGGAGACCCTGTCTCTACAAAAAATTTAAAAATTAGCCAGGCATGGTGGCAGATGTCTGTAGTCCCAGCTACTTGGGAAGCTGAGGCAAGAGAATCTCTTGAACCCAGGAGTTAGAGACTGCAGTGAGCTATGATCATGTGACTGCCCTCCACCATCGGCAACAAAGTAAAACCCCAACAAAACTTACCTAGTGATTTCTTCCCTTCAGTGCGGGCAGGTAAGCAAGCAAAAAAGGAGATTCAGAGTAACAGAAAAGGAAAGATAATTAGAATCCCCTACCTGCCGATCAAAACTACAGCCTTTGTTTGTGAAGTGTTTGGGATCACTTTTTGTGTGTGTGTCCCATCAATGAGCAATTTGGTTTGAGTTAAAACATCCCTATTTTGGTCACCAAGTGCCGAGACCAGCTTAGTGGGGGAGACCCTAACCCAGCGGTGTTAGAGTAATTAAAGACACACACACAGAAATATAGAGGTGTGAAGTGAGAAATCGGGGGTCTCACAGCCTTCAGAGTTGAGAGCCCCAGTAGAGATTTACCCTCTTATTTATTTATTTATTTATTTATTTATTTATTTTTATTTATTTTTTTTTTTTTGAGACGGAGTCTCGCTCTGTAGCCCGGGCTGGAGTGCAGTGGCCGGATCTCAGCTCACTGCAAGCTCCGCCTCCCAGGTTTACGCCATTCTCCTGCCTCAGCCTCCCGAGTAGCTGGGACTACAGGCACCCGCCACCTCGCCCGGCTAGTTTTTTGTATTTTTTAGTAGAGACGGGGTTTCACAGTGTTCGCCAGGATGGTCTCTATCTCCTGACCTCGTGATCCGCCCGTCTCGGCCTCCCAAAGTGCTGGGATTACAGGCTTGAGCCACCGCGCCCGGCCATACCCTCGTATTTATTAACAGCAAGCCAGTCATTAGCATTGTTTCTATAGATACTAGATTAACTAGAAGTATCCCTTGTGGGAAACAAAGGAATGGGCTGAAATAAAAGGATGGGTTTCGCTAGTTATTTGCAGCAGGAACATGTCCTTAAGGCACAGATCGCTCATGCTATTATTTGTGGTTTAAGAACGCCTTTGGGGCCGGGCGCGGTGGCTCAAGCCTGTAATCCCAGCACTTTGGGAGGCC
>NC_037688.1:50150379-50188127 GCF_003255815.1 Theropithecus gelada | reverse complement strand
CTAAAATGATTTTTTTTTTTTTTTTTTTTTTTTGAGACAGAGTCTTGTCCTGTCGCCCAGGCTGGAGTGCAGTGACACGATCTCGGCTCACTGCAACCTCTGCCTCCCGCGTTCAAGCGATTCTCCTGCCTCAGTCTCTTGAGCAGCTGGGATTACAGACTCACGCCACCACGCCCAGCTAATTTTTGTATTTTTAGTAGAGACGGGGTTTCACCGTGTTGGCCAGGTCTTGAACTCCTGACCTCGTGATCTGCCCACCTCGGCCTCCCAAAGTGCTGGGATTACAGGTGTGAGCCACCGCGCCTGGCCAGTGATTTTTACTATTTATTTATTTATTTGAGACAGAGTCTTGCTCTGTCACCTAGGCTGGAGTGCAGTGGCACGATCTCGGCTCACTGCAACCTCTGCCTCCCGCGTTCAAGCGATTCTCCTGCCTCAGTCTCTTGAGCAGCTGGGATTACAGACTCACGCCACCACGCCCAGCTAATTTTTGTATTTTTAGTAGAGACGGGGTTTCACCGTGTTGGCCAGGTCTTGAACTCCTGACCTCGTGATCTGCCCACCTCGGCCTCCCAAAGTGCTGGGATTACAGGTGTGAGCCACCGCGCCTGGCCAGTGATTTTTACTATTTATTTATTTATTTGAGACAGAGTCTTGCTCTGTCACCGAGGCTGGAGTGCAGTGGCACAATCTCGGCTCACTGCAACCTCCGCCTCGTGGGCTGAAGCAATTCTCATGCCTCAGCTTCCCGAGTAGCTGGGATTACAGGTGCACACTGCCACGTCTGGCTAATTTTTGTATTTTTGATAGAGACGGGGTTTCACCATATTGACCAGGCTGGTCTCAAACTCCTGACCTCAGGTGATCCATCTGCCTTGGCCTCCTAAAATGCTTGGATTACAGGCATGAGCCACTGCTCCTAGCCCCTAAAGTGATTTTTAAAACTGTAAATACTGCCACTCACTGATTCCTTTGGTTTGAAGATACAGATATGCAGTGGGTTAATTACTGCTATTTTTAACAAATCTGTTTTTAAATTTGTCAGTTCAAGTTTTTTTGTTTTCCAAGACAGAGTCTTGCTCTGTCGCCCAGGCTGAAGTGCAGTGGTGCAATCTTGGCTTCCTGCAACCTCCCACTGCCACCCCCCACCAGGATTTAAGCAATTCTCCTGCCTCAGCCTCTGGAGTAGCTAGGATTACAGGTACACGCCACCATATGCAGCTAATTTTTTTGTCTTTTCAGTAGAGATGGGGTTTCACCATGTTGGCCAGGCTAGTCTCGAACTCCTGACCTCATGATCTGCCTGCTTCAGCCTCCCAAAGTGCTGGGATTACAGGCGTGAGCCACCGCACCCAGCCATCTTTTTTTTTTTCCTCACTCTGTTGCCCAGGCTGGAATGCAGTGGCATGATTTCGTCTCATTGCAACCTCTGCTTCCCGGGTTCTGCTTCAGCCTCCCAGGTAGCTGAGACTACAGTCGCCCACGACCACGCCCTGCTAATTTTTGTATTTTTAGTAGAAATCGGTTTTCACCATGTTGGCCAGGCTGGTCTCCAGCTCCTGACCTTAGGTGATCCACCTGCCTTGGCCTCTCAAAGTGGTGGGATTACAGGCGTGAGCCACTGCACCCAGCCTAAATTTCTGTATAGTAAATACTGATAGATGTAACCCACGTAACTAAAATTTCTCTGAGCTCCTCAATAACTAACAGTGTAATGATGATGGCAGGAGGCAGACAAATCCCCAGGCAGACAGAGAGAGATCCCATCCCTGGTGAAACCAGCCTTCAAACCAAAGACATTTTAAAAGTGTGAAAACCAAGCTACAAGTCTCTGATAAATCCATGGAACAGACTGAGAAACTCTCTTCCCGTGTGGTCCACTTTCCTCTGACTGATCCCCACCCTTCACCTATTTTACATACACCTACCCTTCCCTGACTGTTTTTTTACGTTGTGATGCCCAATTTTGAGTGCCTTTTTGCAGAAACCAATCAGCATGTACTCCCCCATTCTAAGCCAATAAAAGCCCCAGACTCAGCCTCACTTGGGGTCTACATACCTTGGTGGGGGGAAATACCCGACTTGAGAGGGTCCCCTCTCTGCTGGGAGCTGTTTGTTCTGTCAGTAAAACTCTTCACCTTGCTCACCCACTGGCTGTCAGCATAACCTCATCCTTCTTGGATGCCGGACAAGAACTCCAGAGGGCCTACCGCTGGTAGGAAAAATGCTGTAACACTGTAATTCTCCACCCACCCCCAGAACCCGCTCAGGAAAGAGGAAATAGCAGTGGGTTGGGCCAGCCCTGAAGCTGAGGACCCAAGGGGGCAACGGGATTGAAAGACATGTAACACAAACAGCCAAATGGGTGGGGTGTCTCTTGCACCGAGCCCAGGCCAAGGGAGGCCTGAGCAGTGGTGCTGCTGGCCACGGAGGTCTCTGGCTGGCTAAGCAGCCCTGAAGAATCCTGTGTCATAAGGGGTTCTGAGACCAAACAGTTTGAGAATTGTTGGACTAAGGAATATAAATTTTAAAACCAAGACTCGCCAGGCACGGTGGCTCGTGCCTATAATCCCAACACTTTGGAAGGCCAAGGCGGGTGGATCACAAGGTCAGGTGTTCAAGACCAGCCTGGACAACATAGTGAAACCCCGTCTCTACTCAAAATACAAAAAAAATTAGCCAGGGTTAGTGGCGGGCACCTGTAATCCCAGCTACTTGGGAGGCTGAGGCAGGAGAATCGCTTGTACTTGGGAGGCTGAGGCAGGAGAATCGCTTGAACCCGGGAGATGGAGGTTGCAGTGAGCTGAGACCACACCACTGCACTCCAGCCTGGGCGACAAGAGCGAAACTCCGTTTCAAACAAAAACAAAAACAAAAAACAACCAAGACTCTTATCAGCCCACATGACAATACTCTGTGAATTCTCATAATGGCTCTAGGAGGTGGGTGCCTTATCACCCCCGTTTACCGGGTGAAGACACTGAGACACAGGGAGGGGATGTAATTGCTTAGTCACACAGATGGCAATCGACACAGCAGGGACTTGAACCCAAGCATCTGACCCCAAGCTTGTGCACTTCCTTGGGGACAATTTGGCTACATGTTTAAAAAGCTTTTAAAAATATTTGCCCCCTTTGACCTCTTTCAAGACTCTCAAGAAATCTTTGGCTGGGCGCGGTGGCTTATGCCTGTAATCCCAGCACTTTGGGAGGCTGAGGCAGGTGGATCACAAGGTCAGGAGTTCAAGACCAGCCCGGCCAAGATGGTGAAACCCCGTCTCTACTAAAAATACAAAAAAAATTAGCTGGGCATGGTGGCAGGCATCTGTAATCCCAGCTACTTGGGAGGCTGAGGCAGGAGAACTGCGTGAACCCAGGAGGCAGAGGTTGCAGTGAGCTGAGATCGTGCCACTGCACTCCAGTCTTGGCAACAGGGCAAGACTGTCTCAAAAAAAAAAAAAAAAAATTTGACTTCTCAGCAGGCAAGGTGGCTCACATGTGTAGTCCCAGCACTTTGGGAGGCCGAGGTGGGCGGATCACCTGAGGTCAGAAGTTTGATACCAGCGTGGCCAATATGGTGAAATCCCATCTCTACAAAAATATAAAAATTAGGCATGATCACCGGTGCCTGTAATCCCAGCTACTCGGGAGGCTGAGGCGGGAAAATCGCTTGAACCCGGGAGGCGGAAGTCGGAACAAGCAGAGATCACGCCACTACACTCCAGCATGGGCGACAGAGCGGGACTCTATCTCAAAAAAAAAAAAAGAAAGAAAAACTTTGACATTATAGATTCATATACAAAGATATGTATAAGTCATCAAGTTAAAAACAACCAGTAGTCTGTGAATGATTAATAGATAACAGCAAATAAATGAACAAAGGTAGCTGGGCGCGGTGGCTCACGCCTGTAATCCCAGCACTTTGGGAGGCTGAGGCGGGTGCATCACCTGAGGTCAGGAGTTCGATACCAGCCTGGCCAACATGGCGAAACCCGTCTCTACTAAAAGCACAAAAATTAGCCGGGCGTGGTGGCGGGCGCCTGTAATCCCGGCTACTCAGTAGGCTGAGGCATGAGAATTGCTTGAACCCGGGAGGCAGAGGTTGCAGTGAGCCGAGATCAGGCCACTGCTGCACTCCAGTCTAGACGACAGAGCGCAATTCCCGTTTCTAAAAAAAAAAAAAAAAAAAAAGTGCACAAGACAATGCCCGGGGAGATAGGATACTGGGGTGGGGGCAGCGGGAGCCTTGGTAGCGGAGTCCAGGGTGGGATTCAGAGACCTGCAGAGCCAGGGCCGGGAGGGGCAGGGCAGAGGAAGGGCGTGAAGCGCCGCTGACACTCGAACGTGAGCAGGCGGAAGGTGCGGGAGGTCCCAGAGGACCTCGACCAGGACCCTGGAGCCCTGGGGCGGTGGCACATTCAGCGGCCGCTTTAGAGCGAGGGGGACGGGGCGCGGAGCCAGGCTTGGGGGGGCCAAGGGGGCAGGCGGAGTGGTGGCGACCCTGCGGGCCTGGGAGAGCCGCGGTGAGCCTAGGGGGCCGTGCCGGGGCCGCTCTGGCCGCTGCAACCAAATGTCCCAGGAAAGCAGGGCCCAGGGCCCCGCATCTCCCTGTGCCCGGAGCCAGCCCAGTCCCACCGCACTGGGGGGCTGGAGGATGACGAGTGTCCCGGGCACCCCTTGGGCCGGGTGAACGTGGTTGGACACCGAGAGGGTGGGGCCCGTGGGCAGGGGTGGGCCCAATGGGCCAGGGCTGAACCAATAACGAGAAAGGATGAATGGACAGGGGCTGAACTACAGGGCGAGGGCGGGACTAATGGGTGAGGGCTGGACCAATGGGCAGGGGCTAAACTAATAGACGAGGGCAGGACCAATGGCGCGGATGAGGCTGCTGCGTCGTCAAGGATGCAGAGATGAAAGCAAGGCAGTGGCTTCTTTGAGCCTAAAGACCTTCCCTCCTCATGCTCGGTATCGCGACGGGGGAGAGCAAAACCTTTAAACAAATGCTCCAGTTTCCCTCGCAGGGAGCCGGAGTCAAATAGATGAGGAAGCCCTGGGGTCGCAGTAAAGCCCACCCACTGGTGCTGGGAGAACCTTGCCCGGGACCCGGATCCAGGCCGCAGGTCCCCCAAGGCTCCGCCTCTGACGATGACACCCATTCCCGGGTCTCCCCGCCCCCTTACTGAATTTTGGCCCCGCCTCCTCCCTCCGATTGGCTGGACGTCCAGCTATACACCGCTCGGGCAAGACCCGGAGGAGCGGCCCCCGCTAGAAGACAAGGCCCCTGTGACCTTGCTGCGCATGCGCCTGCAGTGACCCCGGCTTGAGGTGACGGCGCGAGCTGAGGCGGGGGCCCTTGGCGCGGAGGTTGAGGGACCCGCCGCGGCGCTGTCGCCGGAGAGGGAGGGCACCGCTGCCGTCGGTGAGGACGGGCCCCGGCGGGCGGGGAGGGTCGCGCGTCCTCGGCGTGGTCGCATCCCCGGCCCGGCTCTCCCGGGGGTCCCGAGGGCTGCGGGTGCTGAGGAGGGGTCCGCGTCCCGACACTCAGGCCGCCTCCTGTGAGGTCTCCCGCGATTCCCTCCTTGCCTCTCGCCCCTCCTCCCCCCCCCTCCCGTCCCCTGGCCAGAGCCTCAACACCCCCACATGAAGGAGCTCCGCACTAGCCCGCCGGCCCCTGGCGGTGTCCGCGGCGCCCAGCGCTGCCTTCCCGGCGCCCCCCAACCCCCGCCGGCCCCGTCCCCCGCTTGCAGCTCTGGAGGTCCCTGCAGGGACGGCAGCTACTTGGAGGCGTGAGATACTGGGGCGGGGGAGACACTTGGGACCTCAGGGTGTGGGTATTCTTGGGAAAGGAGAGAGCCGGGAAGCTGGGACCATTTGGGCGCAGCACAGCCCGCGTTTGATGCCGATTGCATCGGGTAAAGGAGGAGTAAAAGAAAGATTCTGAGCCCTGGTGATTAGGGGAAGGAGCTGCCACGACTGAAATTCCCATCGTGGGAAAGGTCTGCACTGCACACCATAGAGTAGCAGTTCTTGGCCTTCTTGGGGCAGGGGTCACAGCCGGTTTTTAAAATCTCCCTATAAGGATGTGTACTGCACACCTTAGTGTCCCGTCATCCCGTCAGGGGGTCAATCACAGCCCTCCACCGTGGACTGCGTGGAGCAGTGATTATTGGGGAGCGGCTGTCCATATCGCCTGGGAACTTTTGCAATGACTTCACCCTTGCCTATCAGCTATTAACATCCCCTAATAAATTCACCGCTGTTTCCGTTACGCGGATGAAACCTGCCGGGAGGGCAAGGGATTTGTCCTCGCGGCTGAGGATGCCGGTGGTAGTGGACATTGATGTTTCTCTCCCTTTCGTATGAAGATGATTCTGTGGGTCCACCATGAGGCACAAGGCAGGGGTCCTGTCTTCCAGAACCTCATCAGTAAGGGACTGAAACTTGTATTAGTTTCCTGTTGCTGTCCTGATAAATATGGTGGCTTAAAGCAACACAGGTCGGGTGCAGTGCCTCACGCCTGTAATCCCAGCACTTTGGGAGGCTGAGGCGGGCAGATCACAAGGTCAGGAGATAGAGACCATTCTGACTAACACGGTGAAACCCCATCTCTACTAAAACAAAAATACAAGGCCGGGCGCGGTGGCTCAAGCCTGTAATCCCAGCACTTTGGGAGGCCAGGGCGGGTGGATCACGAGGTCAGGAGTTCGAGACCAGCCTGGCCAACATAGTGAAACCCTATCGCTACTAAAAATACAAAAATTAGCCGGGCGTGGTGGCGGGCGCCTGTAATCCCAGCTACTCCAGAGGCTGAGGCAGAATTATGACTTGAATCCGGGAGGCAGAGGTTGCAGTGAGCCGAGACTGCACTGCTGCACTTCAGCCTGAGCGGCAGAGAGACTCCATCTCAAAACAAACAAACAGACAAAAAATTAGCCAGGGCCGGGCACGGTGGCTCACGCCTGTAATCCCAACACTTTGGGAGGCTGAGGAGGGCGGATCACCTGAAGTTGGCAGTTCGAGACTAGCCTGACCAACATGGAGAAACCCTGTCTCTGCAAAAAATACAAAATTTGCCAGGCATGGTGGCGCATGCCTGTAATCCCAGCTACTCAGGAGGCTGAGGCGGGAGAATGGCTTGAACCCGGGAGGCAGAGGTTACAGTGACCCAAGGTTGCACCATTGCACTCCAGCCTGGGCAAAAGAGCGAAACTCCGTCTCAAAAAAAAAAAGAAAAGAAAAGAAAAAAGAACTCCGGGTAATTCTTAGGAATAGTGAGGTTGTAGAACTGCTGTTCATATGTTAATAGACTCAGTTTACCTTTTTTCTGAATATTTAAAAACTTTATTGAGATAATTCACATACTGTGCAATTTACCCATTTAAAGTATACAGTTTGGCCGGGCGTGGTGGCTCACGCCTGTAATCCCAGCACTTTGGGAGGCCGAGACGGGCGGATCACGAGGTCAGGAGATGGAGACCATCCTGGCTAACACGGTGAAACCCCGTCTCCACTAAAAAAAATACAAAAAACTAGCGGGGCACGGTTGTGGGCGCCTGTAGTCCCAGCTACTCGGGAGGCTGAGGCAGGAGAATGGCGTGAACCCAGGAGGCGGAGCTTGCAGTGAGCTGAGGTCCGGCCACTGCACTCCAGCCTGGGCGACAGAGCGAGACTCCGTCTGAAATTAAAAAAAAGAAAAAAAAAAAAAAAGAATTCCTCTTAAGGAAGATTTGTCCCTTCTTCAACATTTATTTATTCAATTATTTATATCAGCTTGGACTCATGGATATTTATTTTATTATCTGGGTTATAATCCCAACCACTGGCTTCCAAGGCAGGGCCTCAACTCTGAGGATCAGTTTTCTTTGTAACTGGCATTTCTGACTTCAAGCATCTGCTGCCCAAGGCCACTGGCTCTGAACCAGGCCTCCATCTCCCCAGGGACAGAGTAGAGTGATGGGGACACTGGGAAGGGAGATTATTGGGTGGCAATAATAGAGGTCAGGGTTGACGTAATTTTTCCTGACTCAGGTCCCAGGTCAAGGACCAAGGACGTGGCTCTGGACAGGTCACTTCTGTGCTAGGTGCAGGCAGGAGGACCAGAGTGGCAGGGTTTTCTCTCTCTCTTTTAATTAATTAATTAATTAATTAATTTTTTTATAGTGACGAGGTCTCCCTGTGTTGCCAGGCTGGTCTCGAACTCCTGGGCTTAAGTGATCCTCCCACCTTACTCATGCCTCCGACCGGCCAGCTACAATCTCAGGTTGCTATGTCCCCTTCCTTGGGTTAAATCATTTGCTAGAGTGGCTCAAAGAACTCAAGGAAACAGTGCCAGGCATGGTGGCTCATGCTTGGAATCCCAGCACTTTGGGAGGCTGAGGCGGGTGGATCACTTGAGGTTGGGAGTTTGAGACCAGCCTCGCCAACATGGTAAAAACCCAACTCAACTAAAAATACAAAAATTAGCTTTGGCCGGGCGCGGTGGCTCAAGCCTGTAATCCCAGCACTTTGGGAGGCCGAGATGGGCGGATCACGAGGTCAGGAGATCAAGACCATGCTGGCTAACACGGTGAAACCCCGTCTCTACTAAAAAAATACAAAAAATTAGCCGGACGAGGTGGCGGGCGCCTGTGGTCCCAGCTACTCGGGAGGCTGAGGCGGGAGAATGGCGTGAACCCAGGAGGCGGAGCTTGCAGTGAGCTGAGATCCGGCCACTGCACTCCAGCCTGGGCGACAGAGCCAGACTCCGTCTCAAAAAAAAAAAAAAAAAAAAAATTAGCTTGGCGTAGTGGCTGACACTTGTAATCCCAGCTACTCGGGAGGCTGAGGCAGGAGAATTGCTTGAACCTGGGAAGTAGAGGTTGCAGTAAGCTGAGATTGCTCCATTACACTCCAGCCTGGGTGACAAGAACGAGATTCCATCTCAAAAAAACAAACTATTTACAGGCCAGGTGTGGTAGCTCACGCCTGTAATCTCAGCACTTTGGGAGGCCGAGGCAGGTGGATCACCTGAGGTCAGGAGTTCGAGACCAGCTTGGCCAACATGGTGAAACCCCATCTCTACTAAAAATACAAAAAATTAGCTGGGCATGGTGGTGCGCACCAGTAATCCCAGCTATTTGGGAGACTTAGACAGGAGAATATCTTGAACCCAGGAGGCAGAATTTGCAGTGAGCCAAGATCACAACACTGCACTCCAGCCTGGGAGACAGAGCAAGACTCCATCTCAAAAACAAAAAACAAAAAACAAAACTTATTTACATTTACCATTTTATTATAAAGGACACAGATGAAAATATAAATGCAACCAGGCATGGAGGCTGAGGCGGGTGGATCACGAGTTCAAGAGATCAAGACCATCCTGGCCAACATGGTGAAACCTCGTCTCTACTAAAAATATAAAAATTAGGTGGGTGTGGTGGCGCACACCTGTAGTCCCAGCTACGTGGGAGGCTGTGGCAGGAGAATCACTGGAACCCAGGAGATGGAGGTTGCAGTGAGCCGAGATTGCGCCACTGCACTCCAGCCTGGTGACAGAGCGAGATTCTGTCTCAAAAAATAAAATAACTAAAATACATATATATTTAAATATATAATATATATTATATATGTCATATATAATATATATTATGTATATAAATGCAGCAGCATGTGTGGGAGGGGCTCAGTTTCCATTCCCACCCCACTTCCAACTCCCACACACCCCTCCAAGGACTCCATGTGTTCCTGGAAGCTCTGGGAACCCTCTCCTTTTGGGTTTTTATGGAGGCTTCATTACATAGGCATGATTGATTGAACCATAGGCCATTGGTGAACAACTTAACCTTCAGGCCCTCTCCCCTTCCTGGAGGTTGGAAGTGGGGCTGAAAGTCCCAACCCTCTAACCCTGCCTTGGTCTTTTGGGTGACCAGCCCCACTGAAGCAGCCCAGTGGCTACCAGCCATCAATCAGTACCTAAGCATACAAAAAGACATCATTTTGGAGATTTGAGGAATTTTAGGAATTATGTACTAGGAGAGAGGGTCAAAGACCAAATATATATTTCACAATATGAAAGAGCACAATTTACGTATTTCAGGATTCCCTTCTTGTTACAACTTAATGAGATTTTTTTATTTTCCTGACTTTTGTCTTTGGATAATTAGCCAGTAGTTTAGGTCTGTCTTGTTCCTTTACTATGGGGTTTGAATTTGAGATGGGGCTGACGGCCCTTTTTTTGCGGGGGGGGACGGAGTCTCGCTCTGTTGCCCAGGCTGGAGTGCAGTGGCATGATCTCGGCTCACTGCAAGCTCCGCCTCCTGGGTTCACGCCATTCACCTGTTTCAGCCTCCTGAGTAGCTGGGACTACAGGCGCCGCCACCAAGCCCGGCTAATTTTTTGTATTTTTAATAGAGACAGGGTTTCACCGTGTTAGCCATGATGGTCTAGATCTCCCGACCTTGTGATCCGCCCACCTCGGACTCCCAAAGTGCTGGGGCATTACAGGCGTGAACTGCCGCGCCCGGCCTCTTTCGGGCCCTTTTCTGCAGCTTAGAGTTGGCCTGGCTGCAGGGCTGGGACTATAGAATGGCAAGGAGGTGCCTCAGGTGCCAAATATTAGGTTGGTGAAAATTAATTGCGGTTTTGTCATTGAAAGCAATGGCAAAACCGCAATTACTTTTGCACTAACCTAATATAAGGAGGCGTGCAGTCTGGGGGTCAGAGTGAGTGTGCAGGTCTCCGGGAAGGGCCGCCGGCCTGGAGCAGGCTGCTAGGTCTGGGTCCCTGCCAGCCTTGCGGGGACGAACTGCTGCATTTTGCAGGAATTTACACGCTGGGTATGCAAGAGGCTGCATGTTTTTTGGACTCTAGGAGCGCTGCGGTCACAGAGCCGTCACGGCGGGAGGCGCTAGAGGACCCGGGGTGGACTCGGACGTGGGGTCAGGGATCCTGGCATTTATTCCTACCCAGACCTCCTGTTCATGCTGCGGAGCGTGGGAGGCGTAGGGAGATCGGCCGCCAGAGGGACGTGCGCCGGGGCCAATCAGCGTGTGAAGCAGGGCGCTATGTGGTTGGGGCCTCCTGTAACCTTTTTCCGCCCTGGAGTGGCTGGCCGGGTCATTGCCACTGGAGGTTCCCGGGGCTCCCCAGGTCTCCGGCATCCCCACATCGCCCTGTGACGCAGATGAGCAGAGCCGGAAGGGCCGCGCGGGAGGAACAGGGGTTGGCTTGCCCGGAGGCGGATGGATAACGCGACCCCGATCCCTGCGGTACTCTGCAGTCATGTGACTCGCTGCCTGGCGCATTTCTTCGAGTGCCCACCCCCTCGAGAAGGTGCCCCTGGGGTGGGGGCTTCACATCTGCTTTTGTTTAGTGGTCAGAGGACTACAGAGGGGACCTCTCAGGACAAGGCCTGCAACCCCCTACTCCAGCCCTGCATCCTCAGGCCCCTCTCATGGACAATAGGGTCTTAGAAAACGCCAGGGTGCTGGGCATGGACCCCTTAGACCAGACGCATTGGGAGGGGTCCAAAGAGACCATGAGAACCTCAAGCCCAGGTTGGGGGATTGGCCCCGGGGGAAAAGTGGGCATCCTTGGGCCTTGTCCTGCCTGGGTCCTGGACAGGGGGCTAGGTGGCTGCCCAGGCTGCAATCTTGTGTCTAGGCTAAAACTGTAGGCTGGGAAAGTCCCCATCATCGGCCTACCACCCAATCCCCACCCAAAAGACAGAAAGGCCACCCCACACTGGTGCTACAGCACCTCAGGACCGGGTCTCCAGGCCAACCAGAGCCGGGCACTTGCCCCTACAAGGTTATAACCCATCCTTTCTGCTTCTCCAGGCCAGAAGCCAAGGAGCCCTCAGTGACTGTGGGATCCAAGACATTATATCGCTGTCCCCACCAAGCCAGGGAAGTGCCAACACCAGCTCAGACAAGGTTGGTGTGAGAACCAGCGGGTCGGGGAGACTGTGGGCCTCCAGACGGGGATGCGACTGGATCTGGTTGTCCCACCTTCCAGGGCCAGCTGCAGTGCTGTGGTCTGCAAAGTGCTGGCAGGTGCCTGGCCCATGTTCCCTGTGACAACACAAACTGAGCTCATGTCCCCAAAGTGCTTAGCTCTGATGCTTGGTGCCCAGGGACACCAGTGTCAGTTAAAATGGACGAAGTACATCAGATGCTGTGTGGTCATGGGCTCTGTGTCCACTCTAGCTCTGCCACTCTGGCTGTGTGGATCACCCTGGCATGCCTCAGTGTCCTCAACTATGACTGGGTCCATAAAAACAGCCTGCTGTCATAACAGGGGTGGGAGGGGGGACTGGAAGCAGTCCACAGGGTGGAAACCCTTTGACTGTGCTCAGCACGTGGGAGGCCCCTCGGTAGTGGCTGGGCTTTTAGTCCATTAGTCACTCTGATGGCCCCTTGTGGAGAGTGTTTACTGTGCACATTTTCCAGATGGGGTTAGATGGGGGTGACATATCCAAGACTGCCAGGAGAGGAACTGGCAGAACAGAAGCCTAGTTCCATCAGGGCCCCCGCCAGCCTTGGCTCCAGCGAGCAGTGAGGCAGCCCCATCTGCCCACCTCCCTCCCAGAGCCGCGTCTAGAGCCCCCCAAGGGCTTCCTCCACTGACGGGATTTTGCTTCCTTCCTTAGGACGGAACCGCTGAACTCCAGGTTGCTTGCCTGGGAGTAGGAGAAATCCACCTGCTGGGGGCTGAGCGTGGCCTGAGGGACAGGCCCTGGGTCCAGGGATGCCCCTTCCTGAGCCCAGCGAGCAGGAGGGTGAGAGTGTGAAGGCTGGCCAGGAGCCATCCCCCGAGCCAGGCACAGAAGTCGTCCCGGCAGCCCCCAGGAAGCCCAGAAAGTTCTCCAAACTGGTCCTGCTCACAGCCTCCAAAGACAGCACCAAGGTGGCGGGGGCCAAACGCAAGGGCGTGCACTGCGTCATGTCCCTGGGGGTGCCCGGCCCTGCCACCCTTGCCAAGGCCCTCCTCCAGATCCACCCCGAGGCCCAGCGGGCCATTGAGGCAGCCCCTCAAGAGCCTGAGCAGAAACGCAGCAGGCAGGACCCAGGTGAGGCTCCACAGCGGCCCCCCAGGACAGCTTGGCACCTCCCAGGGTGGCCCCCACAGCCGCGCTGGCTCCATCAGGCCCTTCTCCCTGTCGTGCAGGTCCTCGTTCCCTGACTTTGACTACGGGTGGGGAGCAGTGGCACAGGGGTTAGGGCACAGGCCTGGGCATCCCCCGACCTCCAACCCTGCCTCTGAGCGGCCTTGCCTCTCTGCGTCTGTTCCCCACTCTGGAATGCGCTGCCCACTGACTCTTTCACAAGGGAGCATCTGAGGGTGTAGTGGGGCCCACAGGCAGCTGCTATCAGCTTCAAGGTCTTGGCTTGCAGCTGCTCAATGAGAGTCTCTAAGGCCAGGAGCTTGATAGGTCACCTTTCCATATGTTCTAGAAAGCTCCTGTTGTCTCACTCGCTGTTCAGTCACTTAGCAACATCCACTGAACAGCAGCTGTGTGCAGGCTGGGCTCTGGAGACTCGAGGCACGCAGGATGAGACCCCCAGCAGACCACGGCAGTGACCTCAGGCTGGCTCTCCAGGACTGCCCCTGCCCTTCCTACCTCCTCTGCCCAAGCAATCACCCCCCCGACAAGCCTCCAGGGAGACAGAGCTCGGGGCTCACAGGTCCCATGGGGGAGTGGGGCTGGGGCTGTGGCCCTAGCTGCTGCAGGCTGGCTGGAGGTGATGGGTCAGGTTCATTCCCTCTGCTTTACTGTGGGAGTGATGCGATGGATGGAGGCACTGAGCGTCTTCAGCCCCGGCTCCCACTCCCCAGGGCCCTTGGCTCTGCCCCTGCTGTGTACTAGACCTTTCTGTCAGCTAGACTTGGGGGATACAGCCAGGTGGGGCATGGTAGCAGAGATGGCATGAGAGCAGGGCTGCCCCTTTCCCTGCACCCAGCTCTCCCTGAGGTGGCCCAGGCCCTGCCCCGCTGTCCCCTGTAGCAGGACAGGTTCCCCCTCCTGGCCCCACAGCAGGTCCTCAGGTCCACAGGTCCTGCCTCTGGGCTCTACCAGGGCAGGCAGCGGAGGGGGCAGGGTCCTAGGCAGCAAAGGAAATGGGCTGGGTACACCTTTTGAGCTGGAAGTTCCAGAGAGATGGGGCAGGGGGCTGCCCAGTGGGTGGGAAGAAGATGAGTTGGGGTTTCTTCCCGACTAGGAGTGGGCTCTGCCATGCCCTAAGAAGAAGAAAAGTCATAGCAGGTGGCCTTGGCTTGTGACTTCTGAACAGGTGGCCCCTGGGGTCAGCCAGGATACTCAGACTGGCAGCCCATTGTAAGAAAAGGGGGTGCTCTTAGGGTTCCTTCAGTTTGCTGGCAGGGCAGGGACCCTGCCTCACTGATGAAAATTGAGGGGTGAGTGGCCTGAGGTCACAGAGGGTCACAGCCCCATAGCCTCCCCAGGGCTGAGACCCCAGAATGCCTGAGATGGTGGTGTCCACAGCCACAGGCTTGGAGCTCTCAGGGAACCTAGTGGACCCCTCGGCCTCCATTCCTTTGCTGGAGTCTCAGGCCTGGTGTGAGCAGTGCTGTGGAACTCAGAAGGACCCCGTCCTCCCAGAGCTGGTGGGAGTGCCTGGCTCTCACTGCGAAGCCCCCACCATTCAGTCTTGCTCTGAGAGCCTCTGTGTGTCCCCCTGGCTTCTCCCGCCAACCTTGGGCAGAGGGTGCAGTCCCCACAGCCTGTGGGAGGCAGGGCTCAGAGGAGTGAAGTCACCACCCTGAGGCCACCAGGAGGTCCCTGCAGAGGGCAGAGGGGGTTGGAGTTTGGCTCAGGGTCTATTAGCTCTGTGGAATGAGAGCATCTCAAGGTCCTCCTAGCCCCTTTGAGACTCCTGCTTACTGCTGGGATCCATCTAGGCCCTTTGTGAGAATTGGAGCACAGCTATCTTCTCCAGATGAAAGGCAGAGCAGGGCTCCATCATGCCCCAGGGGTCCCGCAGGCAGTCACCCTCGAGCATCGACCACCCCCACCTGCCAACTCCTCCGTCCTTCTGTCCCCACCCCAGGTCCAGCAGAGGCGATGGCTGTGGCTTCCCAGTGCTCAGCACAAACTTGGCCTCACGTTTCCTGGAAATGATTTTAGCAGCTTTTGTGGCCCTGGGCTGGTGGCCTTGGGAGCAGTGTCCCTGAGTAGCAGTCACTTCTCAGTCAGGCAGAGGCTTCTGGCCCTGGAACATCCACTGGCTGGGGTGAGAGTGAGGCCTGGTAGACCCCCAACACCCAAGCTCACCCCTCCCTTCTCCATTGACACCAGCCTGATCCACCTTCTTCTCTTGCAGGCGCAGATAGAACAGAAGACAGTGCATTAGCAGCGGGGCCTCCTGAGGCTGCTGGGGAGAACTCCGCCCCCTGCCCTGTGACACCTGGCAAGTCCCTGTAACGTTGACGACAGCGCATCCTCCCAGGCCACCAATCCGGCCATAGGCTCTTCTCTGTCCGCAGGGCTTCGGGGGCCCAATCGGTGAATCTTTGCTTTCAACATTGTGTAATTTCTTTCTTTCTTTTTTTTTAGATCAAGTGTAAGTTACTTTTGTAAGCAGAAAAGTACTTTCAAACAAGAATAAAAGAAGCTGTTCGCTAGACCCCATAATGGGCAGGTTTTAAACATTCCAGGCTTCTAGGTCCTTTGAGGCTCAGCTCTGATGCCACCACCCCTGGGTCTCCCCACCCCAGCCCTTACTGGGCCCTTCCAGAGTGCCCCTTAGTCACTGCCCTCCCTGACCCAAGTCTCGCTTCCTCCATGAAGCCTCCCAGACTGACAGCTCCCAGGCACTAAGGGAGCTCAGCCTTGCTGAGAATGGTAGCTCCCGGATTCTGCTGAGGGAGAGGTAGGCCTGCAGCTCATGGGTGGGTTCAGGGAGGAACCTGACAAAAGCACATGCGGCCTGCCTGTCATGTTCTTTCCAGGGGGTTTGTGGGCTGAGGGAACCGGAGTTCCTGCCCTGGCCCCCTGGGTGCCACCCCTGCTGGAGGGGAGGTGAAGGAAGCACAGCTACCCTACTTGAGCTCCCAAGTCAGCGAGCCTCCGAGAGGCTTCCCATGCAGTCCTCATTCTTTTAAAACTGCCTCTGGGCTCAAGGCAATGTTGGGGTTTTGTTTGTTTGTTTGTTTGTTTTGAGGTGGAATTTCACTCTTGTCGCACAGGCTGGAGTGCAGTGGCACAATCTGCACTCACTGCAACCACCACTTCCCGGGTTCAAGCGATTCTCTTGACTCAGCCTCCTGAGTAGCTGGGATTATAGGCACCCGCCATCACGCCTGGCTAATTTTTATATATTTAGTAGAGATGGGGTTTTACCATGTTGGCCAGGCTGGTCTTGAACTCCTGACCTTAGGTGATCTGCCTGCCTCAGCCTCCCAAAGTGCTGGGATTACAGGCATGAGCCACCATGCCCGGCCCTGATTCTGTATTCAAATGGCTTCTGTGCTTTCTCCTTTCCCAAGTGTTTTTTTGTTTGTTTTGTTTGTTTGTTTGTTTGTTTGTTTGTTTTTGAGACGCAGTCTTGCTCTGTCGCCCAGGCTGGAGTGCAGTGGCCGGATCTCAGCTCACTGCAAGCTCCGCCTCCCGGGTCCACGCCATTCTCCTGCCTCAGCCTCCCGAGTAGCTGGGACTACAGGCGCCTGCCATCTTGCCCGGCTATTTTTTTGTATTTTTTAGTAGAGACGGGGTTTCACCAGGTTAGCCAGGATGGTCTCGATCTCCTGACCTCGTGATCCACCTGTCTCGGCCTCCCAAAGTGCTGGGATTACAGGCTTGAGCCACCGCACCCGGCCTTGTTTTGTTTTTTGAGATGGGGTCTCACTCTGTTGCCCAGGCTGGAGTGCAGGGGTGCGATCTCGGCTCACTGCAACTGCTGCCTCCCAGGTTCAAGCGATTCTCCTGCTTCAGCCTCTCAAGTAGCTGGGATCACAGGTGCACACCACCATGCCTGGCTAAGTTTTTGTATTTTTAGTAGAGATGGGGTTTCACCATGTTAGCCAGGCTGGTCTGGAACTCTTGACCTCAGGTGATTTGCCCGCCTCGGCCTCCCAAAGTGCTGGGATTACAGGTGTGAGCCACTGCTCGAGGCCTGTTCCCAAGTACTCTTGGCTATCTGTTCTTGTCAGATGTTAAGGATGCCTGAGGATGTCAGGGCAGGACGTGTCAGGTGCAACCTCAAGAAGTGGGAGTGAGGAAGAGGAAGCTGGGGTGGGTCAGAGGGCAGGGTCACTGTGGGGCGCCCCTGCCCTGTACTCAGTGTGGCACCATCGGGCCCCTCCTGCTGTTGCCTGGGAAGCCTTACCCGGCAGTGAGGGGTGACTGTGCAGCAGCAGGGCCAGGAGCGGGGGAGCATTTTTGGTGCCCCCTTAAGTGGAGTTGGGGGAACAGCAAGGGTGCACCTGGGCCTGAGTCTCTCAGTGGCGTTGGCAGTCAGCCAGGAGGGAGATGCATACTAGGGAGCTGGAGCCTGCACGCTGGGCCTGGCCACATCACTGTTTTCCTCACCCTCTGGTTTTATTTTTAAACATTTGGAGCATAAAAGTTGCAGGAGCACGCAGGGCATACTGCATAGCCCTGGCCTGGGTTCCCCGGCTCTCCTTCCCTCTCTCTCTCCTCTTTTTTCTCTGTCCCTCCCTCTGTCTCTCCTCCACACACTTGTCTTTTGCCAAACCATTTGGAGAATGCAGGCAGCAGACTCCAAAACCATTCTGCCTCCACCTCTGAGCACAACCTTCCCAGTCATAGCCATGTTAACGTGAGTGTGCCTGAGAGGATCACCGCTGGTTCCGTGACGTCACCCAGCATCATCCACACCACATCCCAGTGAGCAGTGAGGACAAAAATGGCCAGGTTAGGACCCCATGTTGCCTTTTTTTTGCCACCCATATCCTGGAGCCCCTTTCCTTCTGTTCTTTATTATTCTGTTCTTTATTATTTATTTATTTATTTATTTTATTTATTTATTTTTTTTTTGAGACAGGGACCGGGTTCTGCTCTGTTGCCCAGGCTGGAGTGCAGCAGACCTTCCAGGTTCAAGCAATCATCCTCCCACCTCAGCCTCCTGAGCAGCTGAGACTACAGGCAGGCTTGGCTACTTTTTTGAGTTTTTGAGGAGATAGGGTCTCGCTGTGTTGGCCAGGCTGGTCTCAAACTTTTGGGCTCAAGCGATCTTCCCATCTCGGCCTCCCAAAGTGCTGAGATTACAGGTGCACGCCACCGTGCCTGGCCTAATGTTAGCAATTTGATATTAAAATTGAAATTATAGGCCGGGTGCAGTGGCTCATGCCTGTAATCCCAGCCTTCGGGAGGCTGAGGCGGGTGGACCAGCTAAGGTTGGGATTTCAAGACCAGCCTGGCCAACATGGCGAAACCCTGTCTCTACTAAAAAAAAATACAAAAATTAGCCAGGCGTGGTGGTGGGTGCCTCTAGTCCCAGCTACTCGGGAGGCTGAGGCAGGAGAATGGCTTGAACCCGGGAGGTGGAGGCTGCAGTGAGCTGAGATCATGCCACTGCACTCCAGCCTGAGTGACAGAGCAAGTCTCCATCTCAAAAAACAAATAACTTTTTAAAAAATTGCAATTAGGGCCGGGCATGGTGGCTCACGCCTGTAATCCCAATACTTTGAGAGGCCAAGGCGGGTGGATCACCTGAGGTCAGGAGTTGGAGACAAACCTAGCCAACATGGTGAAACTCTGTCTCCACCCAAAAATATAAAACATTGGCAGGGCATGGCAGTGGGCATCTGTAATCCCATCTGCTCAGGAGGCTGAGGCAGGAGAATCACTTGAACCCAGGAGATGGAAGTTGCAGTGAGCTAAGATCATGCCATTGCACTCCAGCCTGGGCAACAAGAGCAAAACTCCGTCTCAAAAACAAACAAAAAATGCAATTGTGAATATTCATTCACATTTTAGATCCAAACACAAATTTTAAAACATTAATTTTTTAAATTAAATTGAAAAATTTAAAAATTCTGCTGCTTTCTTGCCCCTTCACTTCTTGGGGACCTTGATATACAGGCCCAAGCGGGATCTAGTGGTAAACAGGTCACAACCCCGTCCCCTGCAGAGCCACAGAGGAAACAGAAATCCCTGACTGATGAATCTATGAACCTGAGGCTAAGGACCACTGAGGAGTCTGGGTGCCCCGGGGTATATGACAGAGGCCAACCCAGTGGGGGCCAGCCTGGGCAACATAGTGAGACCCTGAATCTACAAAACAAATACAAAAATTAGCCAGGTGTGGTGGTGGTGTGTGCCTGTAGTCCCAGCTACTGGGGAAGCTGAGCCAGGAGGATCACCTGAGCTCACCTACAGTCCAGCTACTCAAGAGGCTGAAGCTGGAGGATCGCTTGAGCCTAGGAAGTCAAGGCTGCATTGAGCCATGATGGCACCACTGAGCTCCAGCTTGGGTGACATGGTGAGACCCTGTCTAAAAAAATGTACATAAAGTGGATTTTTGGAGCAAGGGATTGCAGTAGGAGCTTACTCAGTTCACTCCACGCATTGACCTGGTATTGCAGTAGCTCCAAGAACGGTGCACCCCTCTCATATGTTTGGTTGCTGAGTGTAGATGTCATTAATTTTAATTTTGAAAAAGAGAGAAAAATTACAAATTACCTCCAGTAATTCCACTACTTAGAGGTAAATTTTTAAAAAATATGTGTGTCTGTGTGTGTGTATATATATATACACACACACATATATATATAATTATTTTATTTTTTTAGCCAGAGTTTCGCTCTTGTTGCCCAGGCTGGAGTGCAATGGTGCGATCTTGGCTCACCGCAACCTCTGCCTCCCGGGTCCAAGTGATTCTCCTGCCTGAGTCTCTCTAGTAGCTGGGATTACATGCATGCACCACCACACCCGGCTAATTTTGTACTTTTAGTAGAGACAGGGTTTCTCCATGTTGGTCAGGCTCGTCTTGAACTCCCGACCTCAGGTGATCCGCCCGCCTCAGCCTCCCAAAGTGCTAGGATTACAGGCGTGAGCCACCGTGCCTGGCCAGAAAATATATATTTTTTAAATTTTTCTATTTTCAGAAAATCAAGGTGATGCCACACTTGTTGTTGAGACAGTCTCGCTCTGTCGCCCAGGCTGGAGTGCAGTGGGGAGATCTCGGCTCACTGCAACCTCTGCCTCCTGGGTTCAAGTGATTCTCCTGCCTCAGCCTCCCGAGAAGCAGACACTACAGGGGCGCGCCACCATGCCTGGCTAATTTTTGTGTTTTTAGTAGAGACGGGGTTTCGCCATGTTGGCCAGGCTGGTCTTGAACTCCTGACCTCAAGTGATCCACCCACCTCGATCACCCAAAGTACTGGGATTACAGGTGTGAGCCACCGCGACTGACCCACACATTTTTTCATAATGAGTTACAAATGTCTTCCCTCGTATGAATGCTGCACATCCTTTTTGCTGCTTGACGCCCACGGCAGGGATGCGTGAAATCCACCAGCTCCAATGGCCAGACACATCCCAGTTGCTTCCAGGTTGTAAGCAATCCTGAAATAGCCTTGTTATGTTCCTAGGACAGAGTTCTAGAAGTGAGATTGCCGCACTGGAAGGATGCAAGTTACATTCAACCCACGGCCTGTGAATGCCAAACTCTCTGGCATTTGTCAACACCCGGTTTTATCATCAAGAAGAAAACAGTAATAACGCATCCTCCGCTTGGCCCTTGCGTGCACAGCCTCTGCGCTTTTCACCTCGAGTTCTCATTTTCCTTGGACAGCACTGAGCGCTGGGCAGGGCCTCATCCGGGTTCAGGGCCGAAATGTGGAGACGTTCTGGCCGATGCTCCTGGCGGTCAGGAGAGGACGCGCGCGGACTCAGCGGCTGCCCAGCAGCCTTTCCAGGACCCAGGCAGTGCCGGCAGCCAAGAGTGCGGTTCCTCCCCGCAGCCTCCGTCCCGCTCAGCCCACCCGCCTGACCCCCACCCGGGCTCCTTAAGGCCCAGACACCGGCTCTAAGGTGCCTTCTGCAGGGATGGGAGGTGGGCGACTGTAAGGGATGGAGGGGACCTGTGTGTTGACACTGCGGGTGGCAGCCGTTGGAGAACTGCAATGGAGTCCACACTGTCGCTGCCCAGGGCACGAGCCGCAGCCCCTCCTCCCGTCGCGTCTCCGCCGAAAGGCGCCCAACTAGGACACACGGCGTCCCCGTGGTTACCACATCCACTGCTTTTTGGTCTCCCCACCCCACCCCTTAACATAAACTCGACACCAGGGAAGGCATTTTGGACGATTTTGGTCCCCGAGGGTCCCAGTGCGGAGGGCAAGGAGAGAGGGAGCGGTGTGGTGCAGGGGGATACAGAACGCGGAGGACACATGGGGGCTGGGGAGGCGGGGACGAAGAGCTTGCGTAAGAGCCGAGGTTCCGGGATTGGGGCGCGGATTTCAGAGGAACCGCAGGGGATGTGGACGGACTAAGGGAAGGAAGGGCTCCCAGAGAGGACGCGGGCAGCTGCAGGACACAAGAGGTGCGGGACGCAGGAGGCCGTGGGTCGTGCGAGAACCCAGGGCACCTGGACATGGACCCGCCAGACCTGGGGCTCCTCCAGCGGCCGCTTTAGAGCGAGAGGAGATGGGCAGGCCGTGAGGCGGGGGCGCGGGGTCTCCCAGGGTGGAGCGGCGCCCTCCGCTAGCCAGCCGATGACGCGCAGCCAGAGGGAGGCTTGGGCGGGGAGAAGGGTGCAGGCGGACCGTGACGACCCCGGGATGATAGGAGAGCCGCAGTGAGCCCAGGGCGCGGTGCTGGGGCCGCTCTGGCCGCCGCCGCCAAGCGTCACAGGAAAACGGTAACCAGGACCCTGCGGCTCCTCGCACTTGGAGTCAACCCAGCACCGCACCGCATTGCTGGAGAATGCTGAGTGTATTCTCCTTGCTGGAGAATGGCGCGCAGCGGAGAGGGCGGGGCCTGTGGGTGGGGGTGGGACCAATGGGCGAGGGGTGAGCCAATGGTCGAGGGCTAAACCAATGGGCAAGGCCTGGACCAATGGGAGAGTGCTGGACATCAATGGACGGGGGCTGAACTAATGGGTGGGGCGGGGCCAAAGGGGGGCTGAGCCAATAGAAGGGAGCGGAACCAATGGGTGTAGGGCGGGGCTGGACCAATGGGCGAGGGATGGGCCGGGGCTGAACCAATGGGCGAGGGTTGGACCAACGGGAAAAGCAGGCTTTCACCTCGTGGAATGCTCAGGGGATGAAGGGAGTATTTCCTTTGTCCAGCTTCTACTTTGACATAATTTCTCACCTACAGAAAAGTTGCAAGAATCCCAAAAGGAGGCTGACTGGGGTGGCTCACGTCTGTTTCCCAGTGCTTCGGGAGGCCAAGGCGAGAGAATCGCTTGAGCTCAGGAGTTTGAGACCAGCCTCGGGAATAGGGAGACTACGTCTCTAGTAAAAATTGAAATTAAAATTAAGATCGGGCGGGGTGGCTTACGCCTGTAATCTCAGCACTTTGGGAGGCCAAGGCGGGTGGATCACTTGAGGTCGGAAGTTCAAGAACAGCCTGACCAACATGGAGAAACCCCGTCTCTGCTAAAAATACTAAACTAGCCAGGCGTGGTGGTGCCTGTAATCCCAGCTACTCGGGAGGCTGAGGCAGGAGAATCGCTTGAATCCGGGAGGCGGAGGTTGCGGTGAGCCGAGATCACGCCATTGCACTCCAGCCTAGGCAAGAAGAGCGAAACTTCGTCTCAAAAAAAAAAAAAAAAAAAATTAAAAACTTAGACGTGGCGGTGGTGCACACCTGTAATCCCAGCTACTCGGGAGCCTAAGGTGGAAGAATCGCTTGAACCCGGAGGCAGAGTTTGCAGTAAGCCGAGATCGCACCATTGCCCTCCAGCCTGGGCAACAAAGCGAGACTCTGCCTCAAAATAATTATAATAATAATAATTGCAGTGGTCTCAATGATGTAAAATTAAAGGTAGTGATTCATTTTCACAAAGATTGACAAGAAAGATGACAACTGGAAACTCAAGAGACCCAGAGGTGGCAAAAGAATATTGAAAAGGAATAACAGGCAGATCGCAGTGGTTCATGCCTGTAATCCTAGCACTTTGGCAGGTCGAGGCGGGTGGATCACCTGAGGTCAGGAGACCATCCTGGCCAACGTGGTGAAACCTCATCTGTACTAAAAATACAAAAATTAGCAGGGTGCTGTGTTGTGCACCTGTAGTGCCAGCTACTTTGGAGGCTGAGGCAAGAGGATCAATGGAACCCAAGAGTTTGATTGAGGCTGCAGTGAACTGTGATCTCACCACTGCACTCCACCCTGGACGACAGAGGGAGATTATGTCTCAAAAACAAAACAAATAAACAAAAACAGCATCCTGGCCAGGCATGGTGGCTCATGCCTGTAATCCCAGCACTTTGGGAGACCAAGTCGGGCAGATTACCTGAGGTCAGGAGTTCGAGACCAGCCTGGACAACATGGTGGAACCCCGTCTCTCCTAAAAATACAAAAATCAGCCGGGCATGGTGGCGCAGGCATGTAGTCCCAGCTACTGGGGAAGCTGAGACAGGAGAATCGCTTGAACCTGGAAAGCAAAGGTTGCAGTTAGCCAACATAGCACCATTGTACTCCAGCCTGGGTGTGGCAGTCAGACTTCTCTCAAAAAAAGCTGGGCGTGGTGACAAGTGCCTGTAATCCCAGCTGCACAGGAGACTGAGGCAGGAGAATCGCTTGAACCCGGGAGGTGGAGGTTGCAGTGAGCTGAGATCGTGCGACTGCACTGCAGCCTGGGCGACAGAGCAAGACTCCATCTCAAGAAGAAAAAAAAACAAGTAATTAAGTTCTGCCACTTTTTTTTTTGTTTTTGTTTTTGTTTTTGTTTTTGAAAAACAGGGTCTTGCTCTGTCGCCCAGCCTGGAGTGCAGTAGCATGAGCGCAGCTCACTGCATCCTCAAACTCCCAAGCTCAAGCGATCCTTCCACCTCAGCCTCCTGAGTAGCTTGGACTACAGCGCATCACCACATCCAGTTAATTTTTTCTTGTTCCTCTTTTTTTTTTTTTTTTTTTTCTGTAGAGAAAGAGTCTCACTGTGTTACCTATGCTGGTCTCAAACTCCTGGGCTCAAACGATGCTCCTGTCTCAGCTTCCCAAAGTGCTGGGATTACAAGCACGAGTCACTGTACCTGGCCAACATGGATGAACTTTGAAAGTGCTATGCTAAGGCTAGGTGAAAGAAGTCAGTCACAAGAGACCACATATTTGTTGCATGATTTCATTTATACGAAATGTGCAGAATACGCAAATCTATAAAGACAAAAAATAGATCATATTACTTAGGGCTGGGGTGATTAGCAAATTGGAGGGTGATGGCTAAAGGTTTCTTCTTGGAGTGATAAAAGGTTTTAAAACTGACTATGGTGCTGCTTGCACAACTCTGATTATACTAAATATCATTTAATTGTACACTTTAAATGGGAGAAATGTATGGTATGTGAATTATATTTCAATAAAGCTCTTACTAAAAAAAAAACAACAGTAAACTGATTGTTAACATAACATAGTTTTATGGAAAACTACAATATTTTTCCAAAGAAATTTAGAGAGAACAGTGACATAGTTTTACATTTTTGCAAATATCTTTGTTGCTGGCTTAACAGAAGACTACTGGTTGTCATATCTGCTTCTACATTCTATGTGTTACATCACTCGTCATGCAGCCTTTGTAATACTATGTAATATTTCTGCTTTTTTATTTTTTATTTTTTATTTTTTTTGACACAGGCTCACTGTTGCCCAGGCTGGAGTGCAGTGGCGCCATCTCAGCTCACTGCAACCTCCGCCTCCCGGGTTCAAGTGATTCTCCCGCCTCAGCCTCACGAGTAGCTGGGATTACAGGCGCCCACCACCACACCCGGCTAATGTTTGTATTTTTAGTAGAAACGGGGTTTCACCATATTGCCCAGGCTGGTCTTGAACTACTGACCTCAGGTGATCCACCCGCCTCGGCCTCCCAAAGTGCTGGGAATACAGGCAGGAGCCACCGCGCCCGGCCCAGGTATTTTTTTTTTGTTGGGTTTCTGATGTAAGAAAGAACTGTCCCTTCTCCCGCATTGACTTATTTCCTTCAGTTTGGACTCTTATCGTAGTCAAGGTTATAATCCGTTGCTATCGCTGTTTATTTGAATATCACACTGGCTCCGCTCTGGGGTAGGGTCACTGGGGGCGTCAATGAGATGCATGAGAATCGCCTTTCCACGGGCTCAGGAAACTGACAGACCCAAGGGTGCATCTCAGCAAGCGCTCCGCTTCCTGTGGGCATCCTCAGATCCTGGGGACCGTCCTGGGGTCTCAATTAAGCGCCCCCTACTCCAGCCCCTTTACGCCAAGAGCGTCCCGTCCAGCACCCCCATCCTAGCTCCGCCCCTGGACGCCGGCGTCCAATCTCGGGATGGCCCCGCCTTTTCAGTGAGTTACGTCCCCGCCCCCATGCGTTGATAGGCCAAGCCTGCGGCTCGGCGACGCGCAGGGAAGACCCGGAGGAGCGGATTTACCTGAGGAACGGGCCACGCGGTCTTGCTGCGCATGCTCGGAAGGAGCTCGCCTGGGCGTTCCGCAAGGCCGGCTGCCCGGCGGGGTCGCGCGCGCGGTCACGGGGCTCGCTCCCGCGGGGCAGGTCCGGGCTGGGAGCGGGCGCCGGGGTCGGCGTGGCGGCGACTGCCTGGGCCGCGAGGTCGACCCCCGCTGCTGCAGCGGCAGAGGCTGAGGGACCCGCCACGGCGCTGTCGCCGGAGAGGGAGGGCCCCGCTGCCGTCGGTGAGGACGGGCCCCTGCGGGCCGGGAGAGTCCCGCGTCCCCGGCGTGGACGCGCCCCCGGCCCGGCTCTCCCGGGGGTCCCGAGGGCTGCGGGTGCTGGGGAGGGGTCTGCGTCTCGGCGCTCAGCCGCCTCCTGTGGGGTGTCCCGCGATTCCCTCCTTGCTCCTCGCCACTCCTTCCTCACCCCACCCCCGTCCCCTGGCCTAAGCCCGACACCCCCACTTCAAGGACCCCAGCACTCGCCCTCCGTTCCCTGGCGGTGTCCGCCCCGCCCAGCGCTGCCTTCCTGAACCCGCAGCACCAGCCCCGTCCCACGGTTGCAGCTCGGGCGGTCCCAGTGACCTTGCACTTTTGCGGATCTGGACGCACCCCGCTCCGGCTTCTGACTCTATAGATCTCCGGTGACGGCTTTCGAACTTTGCTGACCCACAGCCGACACTGAGAAATGCCTTTTACGCGTGTACACTGCGCCTGTGGGTCTGGATGACTGAAGCACAAGTTTAAAGGGAGACGCTTGTTTAAGCTCACATGACGCAGCTGGATCTGTTCGGATTCAATTCCGTTCCATTCTCTTCCACCCGGTTCCAAAAGGCCGCGGCTAACCCATGGAGCCTGCACATAACGGGTCTGACGTAGTTGAAACCCTCGCTCGAAACCCTGCCCGTTGTTCCCTTTATTCCTTGTCCTGGGAGGAAACTGAACTTCCATAGTCAGATAATCATGTGCGAACTCCAATTCCGAAGAAACGGCTTATTTTTATTTTCATATTTCTGCTTTCCAGGGTCAATATGATTTCCAGGGCTTGATCTAGATTTTCTCGTGTGATTCTATCATGTTTCTCTTATTCCTCTCCCAAATGCTACTGGCGGCACGTGTGGAAGGAACAAGGCTGAGGTTGAGACTACATTGTGGAGCGTTTATGACACCCAGCTGATGATGCACTAAAGCTGGAGATGGAGATGATTTAACTGGGGAGAGACAGGCTGAAAGTTAAGCTTTAGGAAGAGTGGCCTTTCAGCACCCTATAGGGAGAATTGGAGTGGCTGCTTGCCAGAGCTGGCAAGATCGTTCAGAGGCTTTGGCTTGGGCTAAAGAGGTTGTGGTAAGGGATGATGTCCTGAGGTGGTGGGAATGGAAAGGAGAGGGAAGATGGGTGTATCAGGCATAAAGGGAGAGAGATTTGAGGATGCATTAAGCTATGGGAAGGAGTAAATAAACTTCGCTAAGATTATGATGGAGGGTGATTGGGGAATACCCGGCTGGGAGGGTCTCATTGGCCAAGCTCTCCCTTTCTGTGCCCTCTGATTTCTTTTTTTTTTTTTTTTTTTTGAGACGGAGTCTCGCTCTGTCGCCCAGGCTGGAGTGCAGTGGCGATCTCGGCTCACTGCAAGCTCCACCTCCCGGGTTCACGCCATTCTCCCGCCTCAGCCTCCGAGTAGCTGGGACTACAGGCGCCCGCCACCACGCCCGGCTAGTTTTTTGTATTTTTTAGTAGAGACGGGGTTTCACCATGTTAGCCAGGATGGTCTCGATCTCCTGACCTCGTGATCCACCCGCCTCGGCCTCCCAAAGTGCTGGGATTACAGGCTTGAGCCACCGCGCCCGGCCGTGCCCTCTGATTTCTAAGTTGCTTTGGAGCTGTGGCTCTCGGGCAATTTTGCACCCCAGGGAACATTCTGCAATGCTGATGGTCACAATGTGTGGTAAGGCATGACACTACGATCTGGCAGGTAGAGACCGGGGATGCTGCTGAACACCCCACGCTGAACAGCACAGCCTCCCACAGCAGAATCATCCGGCCCAAAATGTCGACAGTGCTGAGATTGTGAAGCTCATTTTGAGTCAATTTTAATTATCTGGGCATCTCTGCCACCTTCAGCCTCTCCAGGAGGAAAGTCTCTGTGCACCCACTGAGCGTGTGCTATCACCATAGGGGTTCATGTCCAAGGCAAGTGCACCTCCAATGCTCATGGCTCAGTTGTGGGTAGGTGGGAGGTGGGTAGACATTGGAGTCTTCCAGGAGCGCTTTTTTGTTTTTTTTTTTAATTTTGTAGAAATGGTGTGTGTGGAGGGGTGGTCTCGAACTCCTGGGCTCAAACAATTCTCTCACCTGAGTCTTTCAAACTGCTGAGATGACAGGTGTGAGCCACCTTGCCACCAGTCCATTCAGAAGCTTTTTAAACAAAGCGCCTTCCCTCCTCCTGCTCCTATCCCTCAGCACCCCTGCTGCACCTGGATGCAGAATGCCTTGTTCTTCTGTAACACTCGACAGTGCATGGAATAATTTCACTTGCGATATTTCATTTGCCACTTTTCTTTCTTCACAGGTGAAACCAGCACAGAGAAGTTACGGGATTTTCCCCCGGGGTCTCCTGCCCAGCAAGCCAGCGCCGTGACCCAGGTGTGGGAGATGATGGTGGCGTCTCTCACTCACGTGTAAAGGTAATTCTGTTGCTCCTTCAGCTGCCAAAAGAGCCTCCTGGTTTTCCAGCCTTACTGATTAGAGTTTGGACCCGCTGGTGTCTGAAAGACACCTGACAGTTGCTGACATGTGACCCTTAGGTCTATACCGAGCCCTTGTCGCCACCAGCAGGACCGCAGTGTCCCAGCAGGCTACACTGAGCCCTTGTGGCCACCGGCAGGACCGCAGTGTCTCAGCAGGCCATCTGGCATTGCACTCAAATTGCTCCGCACCCACAGTTTTGGGAGATGGGGAGAGAGGATAAGAGTGATGCACCATAAACTGAGACTTTGGAGCTTTCCGTGCACGTCTGCCAGCCCGTGCTCCATTCACTTAAGAAATCTGTACTGAGTGCGGCCAGGCATGGTGGTTCGTGTCTGTAATCCCAGCACTTTGGGAGGCCGAGGCGGGCAGATCACCAGAGGTCAGGAGTTTGAGACCAGCCTGGCTAATACGGTGAAACCCCATCTCTACTAAAAATACAGAAAATGTAGCTGGGCGTGGTGGCGGGTGCCTGTAATCCCAGCTACTCAGGAGCCTGAGGAGCAGAATCGCTTGAACTCAGGAGGCAGAGGTTGCAGTGAGCCAGAATCGAGCCACTTCACTCCAGCCTGGGTGACAGAGTGAGACTGTCTCAAAAAAAAAAAAAAAAAAAAAAAAATTGTACGAATGAAGATTGAACATCACAAAAGAAACACATTAGGGTCCCTGTATCTACCACAAAACAACGGGTATCCACTGTAAAAAAAAAAAAAAAAAAAATGCGCTTACAGTAACAAAAGTTTCATAAAATATACTTGTTTTTTGTTAAATGCACTGAAAATTTCCTTTTTTTTTCCCCCCTGAGACAGAGTCTCATTTTGTTGCCTAGGCTGGAGTGCAGTGGTGCGATCTTGGCTCACTGCAACCTCCATCTCCCAGGTAGGTTCAATCAGTTCTGCCTCAGCCTCCTGAGCAGCTGGGATTACAGGCACGCACCACACCCGGCTAATTTTTTTGTATTTTTAGTAGAGACAGGGTTTCACCATGATGGCCAGGCTGGTCTCGAACTCCCGAGCTCCGGCTCACTGGCTCTTTAACAATAAGTGAAATCTTTAACATGTGTTTGTTTTACATGAGTATAAAACAGTTTTATTTCCTTTGTTTTGGTCTAGGGCACTGTTTTTCAAACTGCTTAGTCATTAGTGTTAAAATCATTAGGTTCCAGTCAGCAATTTTTAAAATTACATGGGCTGGTCGTGGTGGCTCATGCCTGTAATACCAGCACTTTGAGAAGCCAAGGTGGGCAGATCATGGGAGGCAAAGGCAGGAGAATGATTTGAGCCCAGAAATCGGAGGTTGCAGTGAGCTGAGATATAGCCACTGCTCTCCAGCCTGGGAGACAGAAGAAGACTCTGTGATGGGGGGGGAAAAAAAAAAAGAGAATCCAAAGAATAATCTGGAAGATTCTAGATCAGGAATATTGAAGTGAATGTGCAAATGGAGGCAAAACTGGCCTCTTCCACAGTGGGGGAATTTATTTACATGTCTGTATTTATTTTATTTATTTATTTATTTATTTATTTATTGAGACAGAGTCTTGCTCTGTTGCCCAGTGCAGTGCAGTGGCACGATCTCAGCTCACTGCAAGCTCTGCCTCCCAGGCTCACGCCATTCTCCTGCCTCAGCCTCCCAAGTAGCTGGGACTACAGGTGCCCACCACCATGGCCGGCTAATTTTTTTGTATTTTTAGTAGAGACGGGGTTTCACCGTGTTCACCAGGATGGTCTCGATCTCCTGACCTCGTTATCTGCCCACCTTGGCCCCCCAAAGTGTTGGGATTACAGGTGTGAGCCACTGCGCCCGGCCGTATTTATTTAAATAGAAAAAGAGACGCCAGGCCTGGTGGTTCACACCTGTAGTCTCAGCACTTCAGGAGGTCGAGGTGGGAGGATCGCTTGAGCCTGGGAGTTTGAGGCTGTAGTGATTGCACCACTGCACTCCAGCCTGGGCAGCAGAGCTAGACCCTGTCTCCTATATGCTAGAATTACTTCGCATTTTTCTCAGCTGTTCACAATTTACAGAGTTGTACAAATAGCTCAAAGAAGAGAATAAGATAATCTGGAAAGATGTGTTCTAAACAATGTATCATTTTCCACTGAAGCACACATTTTTCTTTTGATCTCATAATCAAGGAAATTTTTTTTTTTTTTTTTTTTTGGAGACGGAGTCTTAAACCCTGTCACCTAAGCTGGAGTGTGGTTGTGTGATCTTAGCTCACTGCAACCTCTGCTTCCCGGGTTCAAGCAGTTCTCCTGCCTCAGCCTCCCAAGTAGTTGGGATTCCAGGCACACACCACCACACTCAGCTAATTTTTGTATTTTTTTTTTTCAGTTCTAATTTTTGTATTTTTAGTGGACACGGGGTTTCATCAAGTTGGCCAGGCTGGTCTCAAACTCCTGACCTCAAGTGATCTTCCCGCCTCGGCCTTCCAAAGTGCTGGGATTACAGGCGTAAGCCACTGTGCCTGGCCAAGGAAACGTATTTTTGATTATAAGGCTGATCTCATTAGATTTGGCCTGATTATGTAGTACTCATTTACCAGATAAGCTCACCTGAATTTGCCTTGCTGGAAGTCTCCATAAGGAACCTTAGACTTTTGAAAGTCTGTTGTTTCGGCCAGGTGCCGTGGCTCACACCTGTAATCCCAGCATTTTGGGAGGCGAAGACGGGCCAATCACTTGAGGTCAGAAGTTCGAGACCAGCCTGGCCAACATGGTGAAACCTCGTTTCTACTAAAAACAAAAATTAGCTGGGCGTGGTGGTGCGCGCCTGTAATCCCAGCTACTCAGGAGGCTGAGGCAGGAGAATTACTTAACCTGGGAGGTGGAGGTTGCAGTGAGCTGAGATCATGCAACTGTACTCCAGCCTGGACAACAGAGTGGGACTCCATCTCAAAATGAAAAGAGAGGCCAGGCGTGGTGGCTCACGCCTGTAATCCCAGCACTTTGGGAGGCCGAGGCGGGCAGATCAGGAGGTCAGGAGATCGAGACCATCCTGGCTAACCCTGTCTCTACTAACAAAATACAAAAAATTAGCCAGACGTTGTGGCGGGCGCCTGTAGTCCCAGCTACTGGAGAGGCTGAGGCAGGAGAATGATGTGAACCCGGGAGGCGGAGCTTGCAGTGAGCCGAGGTCGTGCCACTGCACTCCAGCCTGGGGGACAGAGCAAGACTCTGTCTCAAAAAAATAAATAAATAATCTGTTGTTTGATATTCTGAGACACAGAAGGCAAGCCCAAGATGCTTTCTCCATCAGATTTTGCCTGTAGTACTTAAAATTTGAGCAAATTCCTCTCTTCTTGAGGTTCCCCCAATACTCGTAAGGCTCCTGAAACTTGTTAAATTGCTGATACTTTCAAAAAAGAGGAACTCAGCCAGGCGTGGTGGCTCACGCCTGTAATCCCAGCACTTTGGGAGGCCGAGATGGGTGGATCATGAGGTCGGGAGTTCGAGAGCAGCCTGGACAACATGGTGAAACCCTGTCTCTATTGAAAAAATACAAAAATTAGCCAGGCATGGTACCGCACACCTGTAATCCCAGCTACTTGGGAAGCTGAGGCAGGACAATCGCTTGAAACCAGAAAGCGGAGGTTGCAGTGAGCTGAGATCATGCCACTGCACTCCAGCCTGGGTGAAAGAGTGAAACTCTGTCTCAAAAAAAAAAAGAAAAGAAAAAGGAAAAGGAAAAAAGGAAGCCATGACTTTCCCAATGATACAAAGTAAGCATGTTACATTTTTTTTTTTTTTTTGCAACGCAATTTGGCTCTTGTCACCCAGACTGGAGTGCAATGGTGGGATCTCCGCTCCCTGTAACTTCCACCTCTCGAGTACAAGCGATTTTTCTCCCTCAGCCTCCTGAGTAGCCACCATGCCCAGCTAGTTTTTTTTCCTTTCCTTTTTTTTTTTTTTTTTTTTTTGAGACAGAGTCTCGCTCTGTTGCCCAGGCTGGAGTGCAGTGGCACGATCTCTGCTCACTGCAGCCTCGGCCTCCCGAGTAGCAGGGATTACAAGCGCCTACCACCACGCCCAGCTAATGTTTTTGTATTTTTAGTAGAGATGGGGTTTCACCATGTTGGCCAGGCTGGTCTTGAACTTCTGACCTCGTGATCCGCCTGCCTTGGCCTCCCAAAGTGCTGGGATTACAGGTCTGAGCCACCGCACCCGGCTAGTTTTTGTATTTTCAGTAGAGACGGGGTTTTGCCATGTTGGCGTGACTGGTCTCAAACTCCTGGCCTCAGATGATCCACCTGCCTCGGCCTCCCAAAGTGCAAAGATTACGCGTCCAACTTTTTTTTTTTTTTTTTGAGACAGAGTTTCACTTTTGTTGCCCAGGCTGAAGTGCAATGGTGGGATCTCGGCTCACTGCAACCTCTATCTCACGGGTACAAGCGATTCTCCTGCCTCAGCCTCCCGAGTAGCCGGGATTACAGGCGCTCACCACGACGCCCAGCTAATTTTGTATTTTTAGTAGAGACAGGGTTTTGCCATGTTGGTCAGGCTGGTCTCGAACTCCTGACCTCAGGTGATCCACCCACCTCAGCCTCCCAAAGTGCTGGGATTACAGGTGTGAGCCACCGCGCCCGGCCATTAACGATTTTATGCAACATTAATGAGGAAACCTGTATGATATTAAATATTAAATGAGATGATGTAGATAAAATACTTGAGGTGTTTTAGTGCCCAGGACAAAGCAAACCTCATGTGTGTCTTAGGCTCGTCACTTTAGCCACAGTCTTCTTTTTCTCAAGGGCATCTATTCTAGTGTTTGTCAAAGTCTGGTTCATAGCCTATCAGTTATCAGGAGTATTTGCTAAAAATCTAGATTCTTGGCCGGGCACGGTGGCTCAAGCCTGTAATCCCAGCACTTTGGGAGGCCGAGACGGGCGAATCACGAGGTCAGGAGATCGAGACCATCCTGGCTAACATGGTGAAACCCCGTCTCTACTAAAAAATACAAAAAACTAGCCAGGCGAGGTGGCGGGCGCCTGTGGTCCCAGCTACTCGGGAGGTTGAGGCAGGAGAATGGCGTAAACCCGGGAGGCGGAGCTTGCAGTGAGCTGAGATCCGGCCACTGCACTCCAGCCTGGACGACAGAGCCAGACTCTGTCCCAAAAAAAAAAAAAAAAATCTAGATTCTTGTTCCTGCCTCTTCCCTGATCCTCTCCCCACCACCCGAAATCTGGAGTCTTTTTTCCTTTCCACCCGCGAGACGGAGTCTCACTCTGTCGCCTAGGCTGGAGTGCAATGGCGTGATCTTGGCCCACTGCAACCTCCACTTCCCGGGTTCAAGGAGTTCTCCCTGCCTCACCCTCCAAAGTAGCTGGGATTACAGGTGCCCCCCCCCATGCCCAGCTAATTTTTGTATTTTTTAGAAGAGATGGGGTTTTGCCATGTTGGCCAAACTTGTCTTGAACTCTTGACCTCAAGTGATCCACCCGCCTCGGCCTCCCAAAGTGCTGGAATTAGAGGCATGTGCCACCATGCCTGGCCTTGGATTCTTCTTGAATCCCTCTCTAGAACCTCAGGTAGAATTTTAGATGTGAAATCCTGGAATCTACATTTTTATCAAATATTCCACATAATTCTTATATAGACTAGAATTATATGTAAAAATAATTGAAATAAAAGCTTCATGGACCAGTCGTGGTGAGATCTTTGCTCACTGCAGCCTCAACCTCCCAGGCTCAAGCAATCCTCCCATCTCAGCCTGCTGAGTAGCTGGACCACAGGCACCCGCCATCACGCCAAACTTTTTGTAGAGACAGGGTCTCACAGTGTTGCCCAAGTTGGTCTCAAACTCCCGGCCTCAAGAGATCCTCCTGCCTCACTGTCCCAAAATGCTAGGATTACAGGCATGAGCCATCACACCTAGCCCCTACAATAGGGATTTTAATATCCTCAATTTAATTAATTCCTCTGTTCTACTTGATATTACTCTTGATCCTCCTGCATAACATTAAATTACTACTCAGGAGATGCGGCCTGTCTTGAACTTGTTTAATATTTTCCCACTGTAAAAAGAGTTTGTGCACATGGGAAACCGTTTTGAGAACAAGAAATTCAAGAAAAAAATCAATACTCTTACTACTTTTAACATTTCAATATATCTCTTACTAGTTATTTAACTTTTTTTTGTTTTTGTTTTTGAGATGGAGTTTCGCTCTTGTTACCCAGGCTGGAGTGCAATGGTGCAATCTTGGCTCACCGCAAACTCTGCCTCCCGGCTTCTAGTGATTCTCCTACCTCAGCATCCTGAGTAGCTGGGATTACAGGCATGCACCACCACACCCAGCTAATTTTTATATTTTTAGTAGAGATGGGGTTTCTCCATGTTGGTCAGGCTGGTCTCAAACTCCTGACCTCAGGTGATCCTCCTGCCTCGGCCTCCCAAAGTGCTGGGATTAGAGGCGTGAGCCACCGCGTCTGGCCTTAAATGTTTTTAAGTTATAAACGTGTAAAATAAAATTCACCAATGAATAACAAATATGACCAGAGTAGAAAGGAAATAAGAAGGGCCAGTGGATTGAGGACTAGAAGGTAGTGTCTTCTCTAAGTAATATTTTGGTCTTTTTTGGAAAAAAAAAAAACATGTTTAGAAACATAGTCTTGGCCGGGCGCGGTGGCTCAAGCCTGTAATCCCAGCACTTTGGGAGGCCGAGACGGGTGGATCACGAGGTCAGGAGATCGAGACCATCCTGGCGAACACGGTGAAACCCCGTCTCTACTAAAAAATACAAAAAAAAAAAAAAAACTAGCCGGGCAAATTGGCGGGCGCCTGTGGTCCCAGCTACTCGGGAGGCTGAGGCAGGAGAATGGCGTAAGCCCGGGAGGCGGAGCTTGCAGTGAGCCGAGATCGCGCCACTGCACTCCAGCCTGGGTGACAGAGCGAGACTCCGTCTCAAAAAAAAAAAAAAAAAAAAAAAGAAAGATAGTCTTTACTGAATTTGTTAATTGGATTTTGCTTTCTTTTTTTTTTTTTGAGGCAATCTCCCTCTTTTGCCCAGGCTGGAGTACAGTGGCATGATCTCGGTTCACTGCAACCTCCAACTTCCTGGTTTAAGCAATTCTTCTGCCTCAGCCTCCCAAGTAGCTGGGATTACAGGTGCACACCACCACTCCTGTCTAATTTTTTGTGTTTTAGTAGATGTTAGCCAGAATGGTCTCGATCTCCTGACCTTGTGATCCACCTGCCTCGGCCTCCCAAAGTGCTGGGATTACAGGTGTGAGCCACTGCGCCCAGCCACTATAACTCTTACATATGTGTATATATTTATTCATTTATTTTAATTTTTTCTTTTTTCTTTTTTTTTTTTTTTTTGAGACAGAGTGTCGCTGTGTCTCCCAGGCTGGAGTGCAGTGGTGTGGTGTCGGCTCACTGCAACCTCTGCCACCTGGGTTCAAGCGATTCTCCTGCCTCAGCCTCCCAAGTAGCTGGGACCACAGGCATCCGCCACCACGCCCAGCTAATTTTCGTATTTTTAGTAGAGACAGGGTTTCACCATGTTGGCCGGGATGGTCTGGATCTCTTGACCTCGTGATCCGCCCACCTCGGCCTCCCCGAAGTGCTGGGATTACAGGCGTGAGCCACCGCGTCCGGCCTAGTTTTTGTTTCTTGAGTTGGGGTCTTGAGATGTCGCCTAGGTTAGCTTCAAACTGCTGGGCTCAAGCCATTTTCTTGAGGCAACGTCCCAAGTATCTGGGACTACAGATACGCACCACCATGCCCAGTTCTAAGTAATACTTTTTGTAAACACAACATTTTGGAAATCCTCTTGAATTTTTTTTTCCAACTTGGAAAAATTTCCAAATTCTTGTTTGAAATCATTGCCACCCGTGTGACTTTACCAAGGCAATAGGAACATTTCAGGAGCAACACCACCATCTTGTGGCCATGTCGAGTATTGCTGCTGAGGATTTAAATGGGCGCTTTCCCATTAAGGGTGGTGCTGACTCATGCAATGGTCCTGCGGAAAGATTCCAGGTGGCCTCGGGTGGGGGCTTCCTACTCTCGAGAGGGATACAGTAGCAGACATGATTGAACGCAGTGTGTGCTACCGAAAAGGAAGTGTGTTAAAGGCATTAATTCAACAATGGAAGTAGTTGTGCATTTGAGTGGCAGGATTGGGGTAATTTAGTATTATAGTCTTAACATTCTGAAATGGTTTCTATATATTTTTAGAATATGATATTAGATCTTAGAAAATTTCACAACATCTAATGCATGCCACCCCTTCTTTGATGAGTAAACCAAACCNAAGCGATTCTCCTGCCTCAGCCTCCCGAGTAGCTGGGACCACGGGCACCCGCCACCACGCCCAGCTAATTTTTGTATTTTTAGTAGAGACGGGGTCTCACCATGTTGGCCTGGGATGGTCTCGATCTCTTGACCTCGTGATCCACCCACCTCAGCCTCCCGAAGTGCTGGGATTACAGGCGTGAGCCACCGCGCGCGGCCTAGTTTTTGTTTCTTGAGTTGGGGTCTTGTGATGTCGCCTAGGTTGGCTTCAAACTCCTGGGCTCAAGCCATTTTCCTGCGGCAACCTCCCAAGCAGCTGGGACTACAGATACGCGCCACCATGCCCAGTTCTAAGTAATACTTTTTGTAAATATAACATTTTGGAAATCGTCTTATTTTTTTTCCAACTTGGAAAAATTTCCAAATTCTTGTTTGAAATCATTGCCACCCGTGTGACTTTACCAAGGCAATAGGAACATTTCAGGAGCAACATCACCATCTTGTGGTCATGTCGAGTATTGCTGCTGAGGATTTAAATTGGCGCTTTTAAGGCAGAACCATTAAGGGTGGTCCTGCCTCATGCAATGGTCCTGCGGAAAGATTCCAGGTGGCCTCGGGTGGGGGCTTCCTACTCTCGAGAGGGATACAGTAGCAGACATGATTGAACGCAGTGTGTGCTACCGAAAAGGAAGTGTGTTAAAGGCATTAATTCAACAATGGAAGTAGTTGTGCATTTGAGTGGCAGGATTGGGGTAATTTAGTATTATAGTCTTAACATTCTGAAATGGTTTCTATATATTTTTAGAATATGTATTAGAACTTAGAAAATTTTACAACATCTAATGCATGCCACCCCTTCTTTGATGAGTAAACCAAACCCAAGAACAAGAAGCTTCTGCTGTTCAGTAGAGCGCCTGTAATCCCAGCATTTTGAGAGGCAGGTAGGTAACTAGAGGCCAGGAGTTCGAGACCAGCTTGGCCAATATGGTGAAACCCCGTCTCTACTAAAAATACACAACAAAATTTAGCCACGCGTGGTTGCGGGTGCCTATAATCCCAGCTACTCAGGAGGCTGAGGCCTAAGAATCGCTTGACCCCAGGAGGCGGAGGTTGCGGTGAGCTAAGATCGCACCACTGCACTCCAGCCTGGGTGACAGACTCTGTCTAAAAAAAAAAAAAAAAAAAAGGCCGGGCGCGGGGCCCAAACCCTGAAACCCCA
>NC_037688.1:50121765-50150300 GCF_003255815.1 Theropithecus gelada | reverse complement strand
GACGGGCGGATCACGAGGTCAGGAGATCGAGACCATCCTGGCTAACATGGTGAAACCCCGTCTCTACTAAAAAATACAAAAAACTAGCCGGGCGCGGTGGCGGGCGCCTGTAGTCCCAGCTACTCGGAAGGCTGAGGCAGGAGAATGGCGTGAACCCGGGAGGCGGAGCTTGCAGTGAGCAGAGATCCGGCCACTGCACTCCAGCCTGGGCGGCAGAGCGAGACTCCGTCTCAAAAAAAAAAAAAAAGAAAAACTTTTTCACCAAGAGACCCTTGGGCTGTGAGTCATTCCGACTGTTGTTTTTTTGTTTGCTTTGTTGTTGTTGAGATGGAGTTTTGCCCTTGTTGCCTGGAGTGCAATGGTGTGATCTCCTGCCTCAGCCTCCCGAGTAGCTGGGGTTACAGGCATGCGCCACCACGCCCAGCTAATTTTGTATTTTTATTAGAGACCAGGTTTCTCCGTGTTCGTCAGGCTGGACTCAAACTCCTGACCTCAGGTGATCTGCCCACCGTCGCCTCCGAAAGTGCTAGGATTACAGGTGTGAGTCACGATGCCCGGCCCTGGTTTTGTTTTGTTTTGTTTTGTTTTTTGAGACGGCTTCTCTCTCTGGCCCAGGCTGGAGTGCAGTGGCGCCATCTCGGCTCACTGCAACCTCCGCCTCCTGGGTTCAAGCAATTCTTCTGTCTCAGCCTTCCGAGTAGTTGGGACTATAGGCACCTGCCACCATGCCCAGCTAATTTTTGTATTTTTAGTAGAGATGGGGTTTCGCCATATTGGCTGGGCTGGTCTCGAACTCTTGACCTCGTGATCCGCCCACCTCGGCCTCCCGAACTGCTGGGATTACAGGCGTGAGGCACCGTGCCCAGCCGGGGATTACTTTTCAGTAACCTGTCTGAGGTATAACTTACATACCATACAATTTCTCCATCTAAAGTCTACAATTCACTGCTTTTAATATATTCAGAAAGTTGTACAAGCATCACTGCCATCAGTGTTAGGACTTTTTTTTTTAGACAGAGTCTCGCTGTGTCTCCCAGGCTGGAGTACAGTGACGCGATCTCGGGTCACTGCAAGCTCCACCTCCTGGGTTCAGGCCATTGTCCTGCCTCAGCCTCCGGAGTAGCTGGGACTACAGGCATCCGCCACCACGCCCAGCTAATTTTTTGTATTTTTAGAGAGATGGGCTTTCAACCGTGTTAGCCAGGATGGTCTCGATCTCCTGACCTGGTGATCTGCCCGCCTCAGCCTCCCAAGGTGCTGGGATTACAGGCATGAGCCATCTCGCCCAGCCAATTTTAAGACATTTTTATCACCCTAGAAAGGAACCCCAGACCCCTCAGCCATCACTCCCAATCTCTCGGTCCCTCCCAACCCTAAGTATCTATTCGTCAGCTTTCTGTCTCCATAGATTGGCCCATTCTGGACACTTCATGTCAGTTGAATCGTGTGACACTGGATCTTTGTGACTGGCTGCGTGTAACGTGTATCAGAACATCATTTCTTTTTAATTTGCTGAGTAATATCCCACTGTTTGAATAGACCACATTTTGGGTTGTGTCGCCTCACACAGAGGACTCTCTTCCCTGAGGGCCAGCCCCAGGCTGGAGCAGGTGTGTGTGAGGGAGATTGTGACTGGTGGAATGACCACGCTGGTCCCACCTGCACAGTGGCCTCAGAGGAGGGTGATGTCAGTAGAGCTGGGGGCAGCCCGAAGTCGGCCGAGGTGAGAAGGAAGTGGCGCGCTGCACATTTGGGTAGCTGAGGGAGGGAGGAGTTTTTGTCAGATCTCCTGTGTCCTAAAAAAAAAAACCTAAGTACCTTGACAAGCCCAGTGGAAGTAAAAGAGCAGAGGTACAATAGCTCTGGAGACAGGGAAGCAAAACAGGGAGGGGTGCATCGGGGAGCTGGTAGAGACGCTTCTAAAGCCAGAGGGAGGACGGATGCTCCCTTTCCCTGGACAGGAAAGAGGATGAGAAGAGCTTATAAAGGCATCCATCCTGTGCTTGGGAGGCTGAGCTGGGAGGATCGCTTGAGCCCAGGAGTTCAAGACCAACCTGGAAACATAGCAAGACCTTGTTGCTACCAAAATTTTTTTTTAATTTAAATTAAAAAACCAGGCTGGGCAACATGATAAAATCCCATCTCTACAAAGAGTACAAAAATTAGCCAGGCATGGTAGTGTGCGCCTGTAGTCCCAGCTACTCTGGATGCGGAGGTGGGAAGATGGCTTGAACCTGGGAGGCAGAGGCTGCAGTGATCGCACCACCACACTCCAGTTTGGGCCATAGTGAAATCCTGCCACTAAAATAAAAAGCAAAAGGTGTCCATTCTGGCCGGGCACGGTGGCTCACACCTGTAATCCCAGCACTTTGGGAGGCCAAGGTGGGCAGATCATGAGGTCAGAAGTTCGAGACCAGACTGGCCAATATGGGGAAACCCCATCTCTACTAAAAAATACAAACATTAGCTGGACGTGGTGGCACGCGTCTGTAGTCCCAGCTACTCAGGAGGCTGAGGCAGGAGAATCACTTGAACCCGGGAGGCAGAGGTTGCAGTGAACTGAGATCGTGCCACTGCACTCCCACCTGGGCGACTGGGCGACAGAGTTCAAAAAAAAAAAATCCATCCTAAATGGGTAAATTTTGAATCAGATAAAAATCATATGATTCTGAATCGTAGAGGGATAACTTTAGTTACTAGAAAATCTACCTTGTATGGAGAACCTTGTTCACTGATAATGTTAGGGAAATGGGGTGTTTTGCATATAGTTTGTTACAGATGGCTCGTGTGTGTGTGGTAAAATATACATGACGTAAAATTTACCATATTGGTCATTCATGTAAATTGCATCCTGCAACCCTTGGTCTTTGTGAGCAGCTGCTCTCACTGAGCTCGATGTTGAAGTGTTCAGGTCAGTGGTGTACATTCATTGTGCAGCCGTCACCACTGTTCGTCTCCAGAACCTTTTCATCTTCCCCAACTGCTGCTTTGTCCTCGTGAAACATTCACTCCTCATTCCCCGGCCCCTGGCACCCCCATTCTATTTTCTGTCCCCATGAGTTTGACCGCGATGGGGACCTCATACAAGTGGAATCGGACAGTGTTTGTGCCCTTGTGGCTGGCATGTCATATGTTGCAGTTTTTTTTTTTTTTTTAATGGTGAAAAGATATACATATATTTAGAATTAGCTGGCTAGACTCAGTTTAGATGATCTCAGTTTTGTTGGCAACACCCAAAGCAACGTAATCAGGAGCCAGTTGAACACATGCCTTCTCTCCATCAGGCCGAATCGAGGTGTTGACTGTGGCCACATCCATATCCCAGAGCTGCTTCACAGCCTGTGTGATCTGGCACTTGTGAACTTTAACATCCACAGTGGACACAGTGTGGTGTTGTCTTCTGTTTTCTTCATGGCGGACTCAGTGGTCAGTGGAAAATTGATGATCGCAGAGTGGTCAAGCTTGTTTCTCCCGGGGGCGCTCTTCCGAGGATATCTGGGCTGCCTCTGGAGTCGCAGTGTCTTGGGCTGCCAGAAGGTGGGTGATCTTTTTTTTGGTGGCTGTGGACACCTTTCAACCCTGCCTTCTTGGTCTCTAAAGCCTTCGCTTTGACTTTGGGTTTACGAGGGGCAGAGCTTCCTTCTTTGCTTTCGGCGCCATCTTGTGAAAAGGCTGCTTTATTTTTATTTTTATTTTTGAGATGGAGTCTCGCTCTGTTGCCCAGCCTGGAGTGCAGAGGTGTGATCTCTGCTCACTGCAACCTCTGCCTTCTGGTTCAAGCGATTCTCCTGCCTCAGCCTCTCGAGTAGCTGGTATTAGAGGTGCCTGCCACCACGCCTGGCTCATTTTTGTATTTTTAGTAGAGACGGGCTTCTCTATGTTGGCCAGGCTGGTCTCGAACTTCTGACCTCAGGTGATCTGCCCGCCTCGGTCTCCCAAAGTGCTGGGATTACAGGGGCAAGCCACCGTGCCTGGCCAGTGGAGATGTTTTAAAATGCATAATTCTCCTTTGCTCTCCCTTCTACTTCATATTTTTGTTTCCTTCGTTACTAGCCCTTTACATGCACCCATCTGGGGGATGTGGCATTTGTGTAGCGTAGCATGGCATTCGAGCTCACAAATGGTTTTATGTCAGATATTTCATAACCGTTTGTATTATTCCATCTATCAAAAAGCCAGAATTGGCCGGTGTAGTGGCTCACATCTGTAACCCCTGCACTTTGGGAGGCTGAGGCGGGTGGATCACTTGAGGTCATGAGTTTGAGACCAGCGTGGCCAACATGGTGAAACCCCATATCTACCAAAAAATACAAAAGTTAGCCAGGCATGTTGGCAGGCAACTGTAATCACAGCTACTTGGGAGTCTGAGGCAGCAGAATAGCTTGAAACCCAGGAGGTGGAGGTTGCAGTGAGCTGAGATGGTGCCACTGCACTTAGCCTGGGCAACAGAGCGAGACCCTGTCTCAAAAAAGTAAAAAGCCGGAACCCACTAGAGTCACTTACTTGCCAAGCGTATCCGCTATTGTTGTGTAGCATACGACGCATGATCTTACTGGCTTAAAATAATAGGAGTTCCCCGGTGATCAGGTTCTGTGGGGTCCCTCGGTTCCTTCATGTCTGCAGGCAGTTAATAGACTGCTGGGCTGGAGGGTACAAGGTGGTCTCCCCGAATGTGGTGGTGCCCTGCACGTGGCCTCTCCTACAGCTGCCTTCCCTGCAGACTCAAGGCCCTGGCCCGTGAAGTGTGGGAATGTGTACCCTGCGCTCCTGCCACACTGTTGGTCAGGCAAGCCGCCCCAGGCCAGTCAAGGTTCAGGCAGGTGGAGACAAAGCCCGGTTGCCAAGGGGCCTGTGGACTTTAATGGGCGGAGTGGTGCTGGGTCAGGATCTACCACCCAAGAGCTTAAAAGGGCAAGAGTGGGAAGGGGTCTTCAACCTTCCACAAGCCAATGGCCAGGGCCTTTTCTTGTATTGGAACTTTTTCCAGATCTGTTGAAGCACATGGGTCTTGGAAGCCCTATAAACAGAAGTGGGAAGTGTTCGCCCGAGGGATTGGCCCTCCTGGTACCTGTGATTTCCTGGGGACGGAGCCTTAATGGAGTTAAGGAGCCACTCCCCTCTATGTTGTCCCTGGAACTGACCAGGCCTTCCAGAGCGGAATGTGGGGCCCCAGGCCAGGGAACTTTGGAGCAAAGTGGGAGACCTGTGGGAATTGGAACTGTAACATGTGAGGTGGGGGTGAGGACGCTAAAAATGTCAGGGGACTGCAGTCTCAATTCGAGGCTGAGGTGGGAAAGACCCCACCATCTGCCCACACTGGGTTGCCCCAAAGAGCCCACCCCACACCATGACTGCCACTGACTGCCCCCAGGCCCCCACCCCAGCCCTGCCCGGTTCCTCATTATCTGCCCGTTCTGCCTCTCCAGGCACCCATGGTGACTTAGGGGTTCAATTAGAGCCTCTGCAGAAAATCTAATTATGCTCATTCAAACAATAGAACAGTTCTGCCCATGGTTTCCAGAACAAATTTAGATCTAAAAGATTGGGAAAAAATTGGCAAAGAATTAAAACAAGCAAATAGGAAAGGTAAAATAACCCCACTTATAGTATGGAATGATTGGGCCATTATTAAAGCAGCTTTAGAACTGCTTCAAACAGGAGAAGACAGCATTTCAGTTTCTGATGCGCCTGAAAGCTGTGTAATAGATTGTGAAGAAGAGGCAGGGACAGAATTCGAGAAAGGAATGGAAAGTTCACATTGTAAATATGCAGCAGAGTCTGTAATGGCTCGTGAACGCAAAATGTTGACTTAAACAAGTAAGGGTGATTTGCCTCAGGGCTTGGGAAAAAATTCATGGAACCAGGAACCACCTGCCCGTCTTTTAATTCAATTAGACAAGGCTCTAAAGAGCCCTACCCTGGCAAGATTGCAAGATACCGCTCAAAAATCTACTACAGATGATAACGCCCAAAAGGCCATTGTAGAATTAATGGCCTATGAAGATACAAATCCGGAATGTCAATTGGCTATAAAGCCATGTTGACTACAATCAATTACAGGAGGTAATATATCCTGAATCATCAAAATTGGGGGGAAAGCTCCAGAATCACTGGGGCCATCAGAGTCTAAACCACGATGGCCAACTCTTCCTCCCGCGGTTCAGATACCTGTAACATTACAACCTCAAATGCAGGTTAGACAAGTACAAACCCCAAGAGAAAATCAAGTAGAAAAGGATAGAGTCTGTCTCAGCAAAGCCAATCCAGACACGGTATCCACAGTATCAGCCAGTAGAAAATAAAACCCAACCGTGGCTAGCTTATGAATACTGGCAGCCAGCCGAGCCTCAGTTTTGGCCGCCTCCAGAGGTTCAATACAGACCTCAAGCGGTGTGTCCCACGCCAAATAGCACGGCATCATCCAAGCAACCCACGGCAGTGGTGGTTTATCCATCAGCACCACAGGGCGCGGTGCTGTATCCTCAGCCGCCCACTATGAGACTTAATCCACCAGCACCGCCTAGTGGACACGGTAGCACACTGCATGCGGTCTTTGATGAAGTTAGAAAACGAAGGTCTTTTTTATTTTTATTTTATTTTTTTTTTTGAGACGGAGTCTGGCTCTGTTGCCCAGGCTGGAGTGCAGTGGCCGGATCTCAGCTCACTGCAAGCCCCGCCTCCCGGGTTCACGCCATTCTCATGCCTCAGCCTCCCGAGTAGCTGGGACTACAGGCGCCCGCCACCTCGCCCTGCTAATTTTTTTTGTATTTTAGTAGAGACGGGGTTTCACCGTGTTAGCCAGGATGGTCTCGATCTCCTGAACTCGTGATCCGCCCGTCTCGGCCTCCCAAAGTGCTGGGATTACAGGCTTGAGCCAAGAAAACGAAGGTCTTGAGGCATGGCAGTTCCTGGTAGTTTTACAATCGGTACTGGCCGGGGAAGGGGCTCCAGCAGGAGCACCTGCGGTGGCTAATGCTAGATATGAACCTTTCACCATGAAAATGTTAAAAGACATGAAGGAAGGAGTTAAACAATATGGACCCAACTCCCTTTATATGAGAGATTAGATTCCAGTGCTCAGCAGGAGTTGATGTAATTACAGAGTAAGTGAAGGCTTGTAATAGGACTGGAGGAGCCATGCATAAGGCTATGCTAATGGCTCAAGCAATGACTGGAGTCACTTTAGGAGGACAAGTTAGAACATTTAGGGGAAAATGTTATAATTGTGGCCAAATTGGTCATCTAAAAAAGAATTGCCCAGCTAGCTCAGTAGAGTATGCGACTCTTAATCTCAGGGTCGTGGGTTCGTGCCCCACATTGGGTGCCAGGTGAAGGAGGCCTGCCCCTCCACACCTGTGGGTATTTCTCATCAGGTGGAGATGAGAGACTGAGAAAAGAAATAAGACACAGAGACAAAGTATAGAGAAAGAACAATGGGCCCAGGAGATGGGCACTCAACGTGCGAGGACCCACACTGGCGCTGGTCTCCGAGGTCCCTCAGTATTTATGGATCACTATTTTTACTATCTTGACGAGGGGAGTGTGGCAGGGCAACAGGATGATGGTGGGGAGAAGGTCAGCAGGGAAACATGTGAGCAAAGGAATCTGTATCATGAATAAGTTCAAGGAAAGGTACTGTGTCTGGATGTGCACGTAGGCCAGATTTATGTTTCGCTTTACACGAACATCCCAGTGTAGCAAAGAGTAACAGCAGTATTACGGCCAGTGCATCTCGCTTCCAGCCACTGGGCGATTTTCTCCTATATCAGAATAGAATGAATGGTCGGCTTTACACCGAGACATTCCATTCCCAGGGATGAGCAGGAGACAGAAACGTTCCTTTTATCTCAACTGCAAAGAAGTCTCCCTCTCACTATTCCTCCTCAGCACAGACCCTTCACAGGTGTTGGGCTGGGGGAATGTAAGGTCTTTCCTTTCCCACGAGGCCACATCTCAGGCTGTCTCAGTGCGGGGAAACCTTGGACAATACCTAGGCTTTCTTGGGCAGAGGTCCCTGCGGCTTTCCACAAAGCATTGTGTCCCTGGTTAATTGAGAATGGAGAATGGTGATGACTTTTAGCAGGCACACTGCCTGCAAACATATTGTTAACAAGGCACATCCTGCACAGCCCTAAATCCCTTAAACCTTGATTCAATACACCACATGTTTCTGTGAGCACAGGGTTGGGGTTAAAGTTACAGATTAATGGCATCTAAAAGCAGAACAATTTTTCTTAGTACAGATCAAAATGGAGTTTCTTATGTCTTCCTTTTCTACATAGACACAGTAACAATCTGATCCCTCTTTTCCCCACACAAAAAGCCCCACCCCACACTGTGACTGCCACTGACTGCCCCCAGGACCCCCCCCCAGCCCTGCCCGGTTCCCCATTATCTGCCCTTTCTCCCTCTCCAGACTGGAATCCGTGGTGACCTGGGGATTCTCCAGACACCACCGCAGCCCCGTCCCCGACCAGCCGAGGCAGCAACAGCAATAGCTCGGGCACAAGGTGGCTGCCACATTGGGGCCCTGGTATCTCCTGAAGCAGGGGTGGCCTGGGGCCTCCAGGACAGTATAGGGACTGGGTCTCCCCGAGCCCAGAAAGGGCTTTCTGCCTCCCAGGCCAAGGTGCAGCACTGTCCTCTGGAAGGGCTCTGTGTGCGAGGCCCACGCTCCGGAGACAGGTGCCCGGTGTCCTGGTGAAGCGCGTGGTTTCCAAAAAGGTCCTAGCAAGTCCTTGGGCATCTGAGCAGAAACGGGTCTCAGGTTTCCGCCTCCCACAGTTGTCTGTGCCTCACTGTCCTCATCTATAACTGGGTCAGTAAGAATGTCCTGGGCCGGGTGCGGTGGCTCAAGCCTGTAATCCCAGCACTTTGGGAGGTTGAGGTGGGCAGATCACGAGGTCAGGAGATCGAGACCATGCTGGCTAACGCGGTAAAACCCCGTCTCTACTAAAAATACAAAAAAAATTAGCCGGGCAAGGTGGCGGGCGCCTGTAGTCCCAGCTACTTGGGAGGCTGAGGCAGGAGAATGGAGTGAACCCAGGAGGCGGAGCTTGCAGTGAGCCGAGATCCAGCCACTGCACTCCAGCCTGGGCGACAGAGCGAGACTCCGTCTCAAAAAAAAAAAAAAAAAAAAAAAAGAATGTCCTGCCGTCATAATGTAGGGGCTGGAGGGGGTACTGGAAATGCAGGTGGAAACCCTTCTTCTATGCTCAGAACGTGGGAGGCCCTTCGGTAGTGTCTGGGCTCTTAGTCCATTAGTCACTCTGATGGCCCCTTGTGGAGAGTGGGCCATTTTCCAGATGGGGTTAGATGGGGGTGACATATCCAAGGCTGCCAGGAGAGGAACTGGCAGAACAGAAGCCTAGTTCCATCAGGGCCCCCGCCAGCCTTGGCTCCAGCGAGCAGTGAGGCAGCCCCATCTGCCCACCTCCCTCCCAGAGCCGCGTCTAGAGCCCCCCAAGGGCTTCCTCCACTGACGGGATTTTGCTTCCTTCCTTAGGACGGAACCGCTGAACTCCAGGTTGCTTGCCTGGGAGTAGGAGAAATCCACCTGCTGGGGGCTGAGCGTGGCCTGAGGGACAGGCCCTGGGTCCAGGGATGCCCCTGCCCGAGCCCAGCGAGCAGGAGGGCGAGAGCGTGAAGGCTGGCCAGGAGCCGTGCCCCAAGCCAGGCACGGACGTCGTCCCGGCAGCCCCCAGGAAGCCCAGGAAGTTCTCCAAACTGGTCCTGCTCACAGCCTCCAACCAAGATGAGGATGGGGTGGGCTCCAAGCCCCAGGAAGTGCACTGCGTCCTTTCCCTGGAGATGGCTGGCCCTGCCACCCTCGCCAGCACCTTGCAGATCCTGCCAGTCGAGGAGCAGGGAAGGGTGGTCCAGCCAGCCCTGCAGATGCCTGAACAGAAGTGCAGCAAGCTGGACACAGGTGAGGTGTGGCCTGCTGCCCCTGCCCAGCCACCCTGTGGGTTCCAGTGCTCACAGCAGGCCCTGCACACCCCACTTCTAGCACAGTGTCTTGTCCTTGTTCCCAGCTGAGCCTCCTGGTCTCTGATCCTGAGCCTGTCCCAGGCTGGTGTGAAGATCACACTCAGGTACCAGGGCCTCCTGGAGCTCATGGGAGTTGCAGTGATGTGCAGAATTCCTTCAGCTCCCTAAAAACATCCACTACCACCCCCAAAATAAAAACCAGCCCTGAGAGTCTGGGCTTCTTGCTTGGGAGCAGGAGAAGGCACCTGCCACACTCAGAACCCCCACGTCCTCCCTGGCTCTCCTCTGTGCCTGCGACCTGGAGCTTGGCTTTAGGTTAGCTAACCCAGCCCTCCCCTTCCCCCAGCAGCCCCTCAGTCCCTGGAGTTCCTGAGGACACCATTCGGGGGCCGCCTCCTGGTGCTGGAGTCCTTCCTGTACAAGCAGGAGAAGGCTGTGGGGGACAAGGTGTACTGGAAGTGCCGCCAGCATGCTGAGCTGGGCTGCCGGGGCCGGGCCATCACCCGAGGCCTGCGGGCCACAGTGATGCGGGGCCACTGCCATGTGCCCGATGAGCAAGGCCTGGAGGCCCGGCGCCAGAGAGAGAAGCTGCCCAGCCTGGCCCTGCCAGAGGGCTTGGGAGAGCCCCAGGGTCCTGAGGGCCCTGGAGGCCCAGTGGAGGAGCCACTGGAGGGGGTGGGCCCTTGGCAGTGCCCTGAGGAGCCAGAGCCAGAGCCAGAGCCCACTCCTGGGCTGGTGCTGACCAAGCCAGCCCCGGAGGAGGATGAGGGACCCCGAGCCCTGTCACTGCTGAGCCTGCCGCCCAAGAAGCGTTCGATCCTGGGGCTGGGTGAGTACAGTCCACTCCCCTGCCATGTCCACTTGGGGCAGGGGACCCAAGGGCCCTTCCTGAGCCCAAATAGAAATGTGGGGTACCACGGGGTCTTTTAAAATGTACTCGAAGCTAAAATGACTTTTAAAAATATAAATGTGGCCGGGCGCAGTGGCTCATGCCTGTAATCCCAGCACTTTGGGAGGCCAAGGCGGACGGATCATGAGGTCAGGAGTTCGAGACCAGCCTGATCAACATGGTGAAACCCCGTCTCTACTAAAAACACAAAACTTAGCGGGGTGTGGTGATGGATGCCTGTAATCCCAGCTGCTCAGGAGGCTGAGGCAGGAGACTTACTTGAACCCAGGAGGCAGAGGTTGCGGTGAGCCCAGATCGCTCCACTGCATTCCAGCCTGGGTGACAGAGCGAGACTTCATCCTTTAAAAAAAAAAAAAATTATGTATGTATATAAAAATGTGACTGGGCGCAGTGGCTCACGCCTGTAATCTCAGCACTTTGGGAGGCCCAGGCAGGTGGATCACCTGAGGTCAGGAATTCGAGACCAGGCTGACCAACATGGTCTAACATGACCACCTCTACTAAAAATAAAAAATTAGCCAGGCGTGGTGGCAGATGCCTGTAATCCCAGCTATTCGGGATGCTGAGGCAAGAGAATCGGTTGGACCCGGGAGGCAGAGGTTGCAGTGAGCCAAGATTGTGCCACTGCACTCCAGACTGGGCGACAGAGCAAGACTCTGTCTCAGAAAAAAAAAAGAAAAAATAGATATATGTAAATGTGGGCTGGGCACAGTGGTCATGCCTATAATCCTAGCACTTTGGGAGGCTGGGGGCAGGAGGATCGCTTGAGCCCAGGAGTTCAAGACCAGCCTGGCCAATACAGTGAGACCCCATATGTACAAAAAATCAGCCAGCTGTCGTGGTGCGCCTGTGGTCCCAGCCACTTGTGAGACTGAGGTGGGAGGATCACTTAAGCCAGGGAGATTGAGGCTGCAGTGAGCCAGAATCACACCACTGCCCTCCAGCCTGGACAAGAGAGTGAGACCCTGTCTCAAAAACAAATCAGAATTTTATCTGGTTCTCGGGCGATTCTGGTGTCCATTAAGTTCAGGAAAAACACCTAGGCCAGGTGCAGGGGCTCACGCCTGTAATCCCAGCACTTTGGGAGGCTGAGGCGGATGAATCATGAGGTCAAGAGATCAAGACCAGCCTGGCCAACATATTGAAACCCCGTCTCTACTAAACATACAAAAAATTAGCTGGGTGAGGCTAGGCGCAGTGGCTCACGCCTATAATCCCAGCACTTTGGGAGGCTGAGGTGGGCATATCACGAGGTCAGGAGATTGAGACCATCCTGGCTAACACGGTGAAACCCTGTCCCTACTAAAAAATAAAAAATTAAAAAATCAGCCGGGCGTGGTGGTGGGCACCTGTAGTCCCAGCTACTCGGGAGGCTGAGACAGGAGAATGGCATGAACCTGGGAGGCAGAGCTTGCAGTGAGCCGAGATTGTGCCACTGCACTCCAGCCTGGGGGACAGAGTGAGACTCTATCTCAAAAAAAAAGAAAAAAAGAAATTAACCGGGCATGGTGGCGGGCGCCTGTAATCCCAGTTAGTCGGGAGGCCAAGGCAGACGAATCGCTTGAACCCGGGAGGCAGAGGTTACAGTGAGCCAAGATCACGCCATTGTACTCCAGCCTAGGTGGTGGGGCGAGACTCTGTCTCAAAAAAAAAAAAAGTCTGGTGGGAGAGTCTTGGGTTTTGGGTCATAGGTTCAAATTCCAGCCCCACCTGATGGTAGCTCTGTAGCCTTAGAAAATTGACCTCATTTCTGGAGTTTCAGGAGTTTTATCTTAAGCTGGCTGTGATAACCTAGATTGCTGTATAAATTGCACATTTGGGGCTTACTTAGCAAGTTGCAAATGGGAGTTCTGGCTGTTTTATTACCAGTAACTAGGAGATGGGCTTGGGTTCAAGGAGGCCAGGTGCCTCCTGACACAGCTTTAAGGATCTGAGGTGGTCCCTGCCCTGGGCACCTGGGGCGGGAAGGGAAGGGCAGGGAACAGGGAGACTTATTTTTCACTGTGATCTTTTGGAACCATTTGAGTGTATTATAACTTGTGTGTTTTATTCAAAAATGGGTAGATTATTTAAACAAACCCTAAAAAAAAATGCATGAGCAGGAGTGACAGACAACAGAGGCCACTGAGTCCGAGTCCAGGTTGGCCCCTCCAGGTGTGATCTTGATGCAACATTTAACAGGCCTGAGCTAGGGCGGCCTCACTGGCTGCTAGGAGAGGAATGAGACTCCCCTCCGGGTTGCTTGGTGTAGGGGTTCCATGGGAATGGGCTTGGGGGCTCTGGCATATCTGGCTCAGGAAGCCAGGGTAAATTTCAGCCTTAAAGGAGAAAGGCCCGTGTCAGCCCCCAGAGTCTGCAGTGGCTGCCACTCCTGGGCTTCTCCCCACCCCTGGTGGCTGTGACCACTTGGGTCCCTCCTCCAGGACAGGCCCAGCCCCTCGAGTTCCTGAGGACTTGCTACGGGGGCAGCTTCCTGGTACATGAGTCGTTCCTCTACAAGCGAGAGAAGGCTGTTGCGGACAAGGTGTATTGGACCTGCCGGGACCACGCACTGCACAGCTGCCGGAGCCGGGCCATCACCCAGGGACAGCGGGTGACCGTGATGCGTGGCCACTGCCACCCGCCCGATATGGAGGGCCTGGAAGCCCGGCGGCAGCAGGAGAAGGCCACGGAGACACTGCAGGCTGGGCAGGACGGCCCTGGAAGCCAAGTGGACACGCTGCTCCGAGGTGTGGATAGTCTGCTATACCACAGGGGTCCTGGTCCCCTGACTCTCACCACGCCCCGGCCCAGAAAGCGAGCGAAGGTCGAAGACCAGGAGCTGCCAACCCAGCCACAAGCCCCGGAAGGATCCCCAGACGAGGACCAGGACATGGATGCAGACCCTGGTGAGCCGCCTTCCTCTGGGACTCACTGGCCCTGCCTTGACTCTTTGGCCATCAGAGGCCCAGGGAGGGAAGGGAGTGGGATCAGGCCTGCCCAGCCCCTGCCTCCTCTCCTAACTGCCTCTCGAACCTCCCCAGGAGGCCCTGAGTTCCTGAAGACGCCCCTGGGGGGCAGCTTCCTCGTGTACGAGTCCTTCCTCTACCGGCGGGAGAAGGCAGCTGGGGAGAAGGTGTATTGGACCTGTCGAGACCAGGCCCGCATGGGCTGCCGCAGCCGCGCCATCACCCAGGGGCGACGGGTGACTGTGATGCGTGGCCACTGCCACCCACCCGACCTGGGGGGCCTGGAGGCCCTGAGGCAGCGGGAGAAACGCCCCAACATGGCGCAGCGGGGGAGCCCAGGTACCTGGGGTTGGGCGGGGAGCTGGGCCATAGAAAGCAGGCAGGAGCCCCACACTGCCTTTCCCTCTCCACCCTGCGGGTCCCGCTGGCAAACGTCCTCTTCCCTTCTGTGAACGTCCTAGAAGGAGCCATGGCCCTGTCCTCCTCCTCCTCTTCCCCCCCGTGCTGCTTTCAATGGGCGCTACCTTCCTGCTCAGCCTGGCCTCACCCGTCCAGCCCGACCTGCCCCACAGCGGCTGCAGCAGGGATAGACCTCCCTGCCCTCCTCCTCCTCCTCTTCCTCCATTTGTCTTAAGAGTTCATAGTATTAATAGAGAGCGTTGACTGCACATGGTCAGTCTCGTTGCTATGGTGTGAGCCTGTCTAAAGGTCTGAGCCGTTAAGGATTGAGGAGGTGATATAGCCGGGCGCGGTGGCTCAAGCCTGTAATCCCAGCACTTTGGGAGGCCGAGACGGGCGGATCACGAGGTCAGGAGATCGAGACCATCCTGGCTAACACGGTGAAACCCCGTCTCTACTAAAAAATACAAAAAAACTAGCCGGGCGAGGTGGCGGGCGCCTGTAGTCCCAGCTACTCGGGAGGCTGAGGCAGGAGAATGGCGTGAACCCGGGAGGCGGAGCTTGCAGTGAGCTGAGATCCGGCCACTGCACTCCAGCCTGGGTGACAGAGCAAGACTCCGTCTCAAAAAAAAAATTAAAAGAAAAAGGATTGAGGAGGTGATATTTACATGCAATCAGTTTCTCCTCTCGGCCAGTGGTTCCATAGACACCCATAATGTCCTGAAATGCTGGCCTGAGGAGGGTCACGGCTGTCTCCATCTTTATCCACACGGTTGGCCCCCCCCGCAGCACCTGGTGTTTTGACTTCATGACCACAGTGGTGTACATGTCCCCATCCCGTCTGGCTGAGGAGCCATTTCAGCGCGGCCTCCTCCACTCACCTGCTCTTCATGGCCCTGAGGTGCTGGCCTCTCTTTCCAGTGGCTCTTGTCCATCCTGCAGCTTTGGGTCAGCTGAGTTGCCTAATGGCCCTAAAGTTCTCTCAGACTTGAGAGCTGTGTTTTTTTTTGTTCCATCTCCAGGGAGACGGTGCTACAAGGTAATGCAGCTGCCCCTGCCTCGTCCTCACCCCCGCTCCTGCCCCACAAATAACTGCTCTGAGCAATTTTTATTTTTTATTATTTATTTTTTTGAGGCAGAGTCTCCCAGGCTGGAGTGCAGTGGCGCCATCTCGGCTCACTGAAAGCTCCACCTCCCGGGTTCACGCCATTCTCCAGCCTCAGCTCCCCGAGTAGCTGGGACTACAGGAGCCCGCCACCAAGCCCAGCTAATTTTTTTTTTTTTTGTATTTTTAATAGAGACGGGGTTTCACCGTGTTAGCCAAGGTGGTCTCGATCTTCTGACCTTGTGATCCGCCCGCCTCAGCCTCCCAAAGTGCTGGGATTACAGGCGTGAGCCCCCGCGCCTGGCCTCTAAGCAATTGTTTCTTAGGGTCTTGGCTGTCCCATTCCCTAAAATGTGCCTCCACTACTGTTAATCGGTGTTTCCATTTCTTTGTCAGCTACTCAGTGCACTTTTGCACAGGTGTTTTGTGTGTGTGACGCAGTCTTGCTCTGTCACCCAGGCTGGAGTGCAGTGGTGCAATCTCGGCTGACTGCAACCTTTGCCTCCCAGGTTCAAGCGATTCTCCTGCCTCAGCCTCCTGAGTAGCTGGGATTATAGGCGCCCGCCACCTCACCCAGCTATTTTTGTATTTTTATTAGAGACAGGGTTTCACCATGTTGGCCAGGCTGGTCTCAAACTCTGACCTTAGGTGATCCGCCTGCCTCGGCCTCCCAAAGCGCTGGGATTACTGACGTGAGCCACTGCACCCGGCCACGTTTGGTTTTCCCTTAGCCTAGAAACCTGCTCGCGGCTGACGGTGGGGTGCTCTGTGGTCCCATCTTCTGACACAGTTCTGTCTTCTCTGTGCGACGGCAGCTGCTGCGTTTGTTTGCCTGGTTTTGTGTGTCCAGGTCGACCCCACCTGGATCCGATCATCCACAACCCCAGGTTGCTGGAGCTGCCAGGGAGCATCGTGCCAGTGCAGCCTGACCTGGGAACAGAGGCTGGGCCCAGCTGTCCCTCGGGGTTCACTGTGCCAACTCTCTGTTTCTGGGCCTGCCTTTCTCTTTCTTGGTTTTCTTCGTGGTGTTGTGGTTTGGAGAAGTCCTGCCTCCGGTTGTTTCCTGAGCCTGTCCTGGGAGGTAGCACGCTGAGGCCTTGCAGGTGTGAAATGTCTGTAGCCTCCCTCCGTCGAGGGGCAGCCTGGCCTCCCTGGTGTCACAGGTGCAGAGCCTGCCCTTGAACTGCAGCTTTTGTGTGACTGATCCTGTGTGTGCAATCGGCTTTGCTTTAGGGTCTCTGCTCCCTCCCAGCTGCACTGGGCTGTGCTGGGGGCACTAGGGGCCTTTTTAGGCCTCGGTCTTATGGCCTTCATGGTGGGGTCATTCTCTCGTGCTCTCTGTTAACTTCCCCATCATCGTCCCTTTCTGTTGCTCCTGTTAATCAGATGTTGGTCCTCCCAGATGAGGGGTCGGTCTTCTTTTTTTTGAGACAGTTTCACTCTTGTTGCCCAGGCTGGAGTATAGTGGTGTAGTCTTGGGTCACTGCAACCTCCGTCTCCCAGGTTCAAGTGATTTTCCTGTCTCAGCCTTCTGAGTAGCTGGGATTACAGGTGCACGCCACCACACCCAGCTAATTTTTTGTATTTTTTTTAGTAGGGATGGTGTTTCACCATGTTGGTCAGGCTGGTCTTGAACTCCTGACCGGGTGATCCACCTGCCTCGGCCTCCCAAAGTGCTGGGATTACAGGCATGAGCCACTGCGCCCAGCCCCTTGCTGGCGTTTGCATCCATGTGGAAGGGATGAAGCGTGCCCCATGGTCACACCACCCCCTCCTGTGGTCTAGGGTCCCCACCTTCCTCCTGACCTGTTCTGTCTTGCGGTCCCCAGGCTTCTGTGCTGCTGTACCCCGCAGGGTCCTCCTGCCTCCCCACTCCACATGGCCCCTGCCCAGCCCTCTCCATCCCTCTTGATTGAAGGTGGTTCCACAGCCAGACACCGCCCCCTCCGGCGTCTCCTCTAGGGCTGGCTTGCTACCCACCCCCATCCCCTGCTTCCACTACCACCTGATGTGCCCACGACGCCCCAGGCTGCCTCCCCACCTCTGTGGCCCCTGAGCCTGCACGGAGGAAAGGGTATTTTCTGGGCAAGGCACTGTCACCCCACAGGGTCCTCCCTCTCACCACATCCAGGACAGTGGACGCTGCTCCTGCCTCTTCCTCACAGTCCTCGGGTCACCTCTCCACCTGCCCAGCTCTCGGGGGCCACCCCTCTCAGCCCCATCCAGCTCCCGAGCAGCTTTGTCCCCTGAGGGCCCTGGGTCGTTCCTCTGACCCATCAGGCACAGTGCACCCTGCATGCGAGCCTGGGCGGACGCTGGGGAGGGACGCGTGACGCAGCAGACACTGCCTCCCTGAAGGCATCGCAGCGTGGGACGCTTGGCCTCCACCTGCAGGGGCCTCACCTCACCAGTCCCCAGCCTCAGGAGAGGGACCACCCCAGCAGCTGGAGCCCCAGTGGAGTTGGAGGGATGGTAGCATCTGTGTCCTGGGCTCCGGGGCCACCTCACTGTGAGGAGGGGGTGTAGGCATCGCGGGAGGTCTCACCTCAGGGCCATGCTGATCTTGGCTCTGAGAGCTGGTGTCCTCTGCTATCCCATTTCTCAACAGGAGGCCCAGAGTTCTTGAAGACGCCCCTGGGGGGCAGCTTCTTGGTGTACGAGTCCTTCCTCTACCGGCGGGAGAAGGCAGCCGGGGAGAAGGTGTATTGGACCTGCCGGGACCAGGCCCGCATGGGCTGCCGCAGCCGCGCCATCACCCAGGGCCGGCGGGTCATGGTCATGCGCAGGCACTGCCACCCGCCCGACCTGGGTGGCCTGGAGGCCCTGCGGCAGCGGGAGCACTTCCCCAACCTGGCACAGTGGGACAGTCCAGGTGCGTGCAGAGGGTGCTGGGCCAGGTGACCCTAGTCTCCCGGGACCCGTGCGCCACATGCTGGCTGCAGGCTGCCGGTGGGCTGCCGTGTGTGTTGCGCATGGGGGTCTGGCAGCCTGGGCCATAAACTCCCCAAGGGCAGGAGGCTCCATCTGCAGGCTCTGAGCTCCTGCAGCTGGTCTTCAGGGCAACAGGGACTGGCTGTCAGGGGTAGGAACCCACTCAGCTCTCTCAAGAAAGGGGATGGCGGCCACAGGTAGCATTGGCAGCGACTGCTTGGAATCTGCTGACGGGCCATACGGTGGATCCCGGACACTCTTAGTCTACCCCCCACGCTACCCACACAGCTTCTAGTCTCGTGGGGTTCTCTCCAGTCACAACATCATGTGACCTTTCAGTTCAGCTTGTTAAAAGTCAGAGGCCAGATGGCTGCCAGCTGGCTGAGGGGTAGGTGGACAGGGAGCCAGGAGGCCCTGGTGACCAGTCCAGAATGGCTCCTCCCCAGCCCTGGGAGATGCGCCTGCAAGCATGAGGTCTGAGGGCTTGGGAGAGTCCTTCGGGAGTGTTCAGGGTCTAGTGGTTGCCAGGCCACCTGCCCAGGCATCACCAGAGCCCTTGGAAAGGGCCAGCCAGCGTGGAAGGCAGGGCTGGAGGGCCGGAGCTTCAGCCTTCAGGGCCCAGAGGGGAGGAGGGCAGTGTCCACCATGGGGCCTGCTAGGGGATTGCAGATTCCTGGTGGAGCCTGGCTTGGGGGACAAATTAGACCCCCAGCCCTGACACCCAGGCCCCTGTGGCCCTACTCACAGTGTCACTTTCCCTTTCAGAACCCCTGCGACCCCTGGAGTTCCTGAGGACTTCCCTGGGGGGCAGGTTCCTGGTGCACGAGTCCTTCCTCTATAGGAAGGAGAAGGCGGCCGGGGAGAAGGTGTACTGGATGTGCCGGGACCAGGCTCGGCTGGGCTGCCGCAGCCGCGCCATCACCCAGGGCCACCGCGTCATGGTCATGCGCAGCCACTGCCACCAGCCCGACCTGGCAGGCCTGGAGGCCCTGAGGCAAAAGGAGCGGCTCCCCAGCACGGCCCAGCAGGAGGATCCAGGTACAGACAGGGTGTGGGGCAGAGGCAGGGGTGTGGGTATCCTCATCTCTGCCAGCTCGGAACTGATGCCCCAGGCCAGGCACCCACTGAGGAGACTTTGCTTTTGTGCACACACCAATTATTCACATCAACAGAATGTAAAACCAGTCTTTTTTTTAAATTTTTTTTTTTGAGTTGGAGTTTTGCTCTTGTTGCCCAGGCTGGAGTGCAATGGAGCGATCTCAGCTCACTGCAACCTCCGCCTCCTGGGTTCAAGCGATTCTCCTGCCTCAGCCTCCCAAGTAGCTGGGATTACAGGCATGCACTACCACACCCAGCCAAAACCAATCTTTAGAAAGTATTGTGTGTCTCACTGTCATTCATGTGAATATTAAGGGCCATGCCCTGTAAAACAGTAACAAATCCAAGTTGGCCAGGCATAGTGACTCACGCCTGTAATCCCAGCACTTTGGGAGGCTGAGGCAGGTGGATCACCTGAGGTCAGGAGTTGGAGACCAGCCTCATCACCATGGAGAAACCCCATCTCTACTAAAAATACAAAATTAGCTGGGCATGGTGGCACATGCCTGTAATCCCAGCTGCTTGGGAGGCCGAGGCAGAGGAATTGCTTGAACCTGGGAGGCAGAGGCTGCGTTGAGCCAAGATCGCACCACTGCACTCCAGTCTGGGCAACAGGAGTGAAACTCCATCTCAAAAAAAAAAAAAAAGAGAAGAAAACAGCCTGGCTAACATGGTGAAACCTTGTCTCTAAAAAAAGCTTATAAATCAGCTGGGCGTAGGGGTGCATGCTTGTGGTCTGAGCTCCTCAGAAAAGGGGAGGATCACCCGAGCCCGGGAGGTTGAGGCTGCAGTGAGCCATGCACTGCAATCCAGCCTGTGTGACAGAACAAGACCCCATCTTTACAAAAATTTTTTTGAAAAAAGGGTTTCTTTGAGAAAGCCACTAAATGAGCTTAAACAAAAAGTTGTGCTGGAGGCCTGGCCTCTCATCTTTGATGTCTAGTTGACCCCCAGTACTTTCCATGACAGCAGCTGAAGATCGACTCTTAGGGGCTCCAGTAGCTCATGTTACTATAGAAGGTAATTGATGCGTTGAATTCCCACTGCTTGTCTTTCTCCTCACAGCCTTAAGAGCATCGTTAAGAAGGTGTGCGTCCTTGGTTCTGTCAGCTTCAACAAGAGAAGAATTATTAATTCATGTTTTCAATTTTTTTTTTCCCCAGAAAAGATTCAAGTTCAGCTGTGTTTTAAGACGTGTCCTCCCGAAAGCCAGCCGATGTATGGGTAATTGTATTAGTTATCTAATGGTGCGTGACCAATTACAGCAAAACGTAGTGGGCTTAAAACAACAAATATTTGCTGTCTTGGCTTTTGTGGGTCAACATCATGGGAGTGGTTGGGCTGGGTGGTTCTGACTCCTGAGGTTGAAGAGAATTTGTCAGGCAGTCATCTGAAGGCCCAAGTGAGGCTGGAGGCCCTGTTCCTCACCATGGGAACCCCTCCTTGGGCCCACTTGAGCATCCTTCACATGGCAGACATGGGACAGAGAGAGAACAAGAGGGAAGCTGCCAGCAGCAGAATTCAGGTTCTTCTCAACCACAGCCAGGCCATAAAGCAAGAGTCCTTTTTTTTTTGGACATAGAGTCTCTCTGTTGCCCAGGCTGGAGTACAGTGGCATGATCTCAGCTCACTGCAAACTCTACCCTCCAGGTTCAAGCAATTCTCCTGCCTTAGCCCCCTGAGTAGCTGGGATTACAGGCATGTACCACCACGCCCAGCTAATTTTTGTATTTTTAGTAGAAATAGGGTTTCATCATGGTGGCCAGGCTGAGTCTCAAACTCCTGACCTCAAATGATCCGCCTGTCTCGGGTCTCCCAAGTGCTGGGATTACAGGCAAGAGCCATTGCGCCCAGCCTTGTTATTGATTTGGAATTACATCCCACTGTGGTCAAAGAACATACTTTGTATGATTTCATTCCTTTCAGGCCTGGACTCAGTGGCTCATACCTGTAATCCCAGCACTTTGGGAGGCCAAGGCAGGCGAATCATTTGAGGTCAGGAGTTCGAGACCAGCCTGGCCAACATGGTAAAACCCCGTCTATACTAAAAATACAAAAATTAGCCAGGCGTGGTGGTACATGCCTGTAATCCCAGCTATTCAGGAGGCAGAGGTTGCAGTGAGTGCACTCCAGCCTGGGTAACAAAAACCAAATCAAAAGCAGAAAAATTTGGGAAACTCATAAATATGAAGAAATTAACACACTCATAAGAAACCAGTGAGTGAGACTGGGCACGGTGGCTCATGCCTGTAATCTCAACACTCTGGGAGGTGGAGGCAGGAGGATCACTTGAGCCCAGGAGTTTGAAATCAGTTGGGGCAACAGAGCATGATGCTGTGTGTAATTTTAAACAAACAGTGAGCCAAAGAAGATAATTATAAAATACTTTGAAATAAATGAAAATGGAGACAAAACATAACAAAACTTATGGGATGCACTGAAAGTCATGCTTAGAGGGAAATCTATAGTGAAAGGAAGAAGCCGGCCAGGCGCGGTGGCTTACCCCTGTAATCCCAGCACTTTGGGAGGCCGAGATGGGCGGATCATGAGGTCAGGAGATCGAGACCATCCTGGCTAACACGGTGAAACCTTGTCTCCACTAAAAAATACAAAAAGAAAAAAAAATTAGCCGGGCGTGGTGGCAGGTGCCTATAGTCCCAGCTACTCTGGAGGCTGAGGCAGGAGAATGGCGTGAACCTAGGAGGTGGAGCTTGCAGTAAGCCAACTGAGATCACACCACTGCACTACAGCCTGGGTGACAGAGCTAGACTCCGTCTCAAAAAAAAAAAAAAAAAAAGCAGCCTGGGCAACATGGTGAGACCTTGTCTCTACCAAAAAATCAGCCATACGTGGTAGCATTGCTGGGAGGATCGCTTGAACCTGGGAGGTCGAGGCTGCAGTGAAGTGTGATCATACCACTGTACTCCAGCCTGAGAGACAGAGCAAGATCCCATCTCTAAATGAATAAACAGGGCCAAGCACAGTGGCTCACACCTGTAATCCTAGCATTTTGGGTGGCTAGGGTGGGAGAATCGCTTGAACCCAGGAGTTCCATACTAGCATGGGCAAGACCTCATCTCCACAAAAAATATAAAAAAGAACTAAAAGACCAGGTGTGGTGGCTCACACCTGTAATCCCAGCATTTTGGGAGGCCTAGGCAGGTGGGTCATGAGGCCAGGAGTTCGAGAACAGCCTGACCAACATGGTGAAACCCCACCTCTACTAAAAATACAAAAATTAGCCAGGCTTGGTGGCGGGTGCCTGTAGCAGGAGAATAGCTTGAACCCGGGAGGTAGAGGTTGCAGTGAGCCGAGATTGCAACACTGCACGCCAGCCTGGGCAACAGAGCAAGACTCGTCTCAAAAAAATAAATAAATAAAAGAACTAAAGTAGAAGGAAGGAAATAAATAGTAAATAAAACCAAAAGTTGGTTCTGTATAAGGATCAATAAAATTGACAAATATTTAGCTCTACCTAAAGATCAAAAAAATTGAAGAGCAAGAATACTGAAAATACTAAAATCGGGAATAAAGATGAGACCTTACTATGGACCTCATTCTGACAGTCTCACTGTGACACCCAGGCTGGAGTGCAGTAGCACCATCTCAGCTCACTGCAACCTCACCCTCCTGAGTAGCTGGGACTACACATACGCACCACCACGCCTGGCTAATTTTTCTATTTTTAATAGAAATGGGGTTTTGCCATGTTGTGCAGGCTGGTCTCCAACTCCTGGGCTCAATCAATCCACCTGCCTTGGCCTCCCAAAGTGCTGGAATTACAAACATGAGCCACAATGCCTGGCCCCAGCTCATTCTGTAAGACCAATATCACCCTGATACCAAAACCAAGCAGACAAACACAAAGAGAAAACCACAGCGCAGTATTTCTCCAGAACATAGAATACCAGCAAACAGAATCCAGCAACATGAAAAAGAATTCTACACCATGACTCAGTAAGATTTCTCCCAGGAATGCATTAACATGAAAAAGCAATTAATGTAACACAGTATCTGTACAGATCAGCCTTAACACGGCAGGCCCGAGACTGCTGCCCTAAGAACAGCGTGTGTGCAAGGTTCACCCTGGGCTGGCATCTGGGCACTTTTTTTTTTTTTTTGAGAAGGAGTCTGGCTCTGTCGCCCGGGCTGGAGTGCAGTGGCCAGATCTCAGCTCATTGCAAGCTCTGCCTTCCGGGTTTACGCCATTCTCCTGCCTCAGCCTCCCGAGTAGCTGGGAACACAGACGCCTGCCACCTCGCCCGGCTAGTTTTTTGTATTTTTTAGTAGAGACGGGGTTTCACCGTGTTAGCCAGGATGGTCTCGATCTCCTGACCTCGTGATCCGCCCATCTCGGCCTCCCAAAGTGCTGGGATTACACACTTGAGCCACCGCGCCCGGCGGAACTTTTTTTTTTTTTTTTTGAGATGGAGTCTCGCTCTGTTGCCCAGGCTGGAGTGCAGTGGTGTGATCTCCACTCACTGCAAGATCACAGTGAGTGATCAGCCTCCCGAGTAGCTGGGATTACAGGTGCACACTACCACACCCAGCTAATTTTTGTATTTTTAGTGGAGACGGGGTTTCGCCATGTTGGCCAGGCTGGTCACGAACTCCTAACGTCACGTGATCTGCCTGCCTCAAACTCCTGAAGTGCTGGGATTATAGGCGTGAGCCACCATGCCCAGCTGGCATCTGGGAACTTGACCAGTAGAGTTCCTGCGTGAATACAATGCTATCCCCAAATAACAATTGCTCACTGTTTTCTGTAGAAATCATGTGATATTTGCTGAACACTTCTTCTGAGCCCGGAATTTCGGTGCCATATTCACCCAGGCACAACGTACCTACATGACCAACCCCCAGAAAAACCCTGGCCTCCTAGGCTCAGGCAGGCTTCCCTGGTACAGAACACTTTGCACATGTCACAGCTCGAGGCTGGAGGATTCAGCACATTCTGCGGAACTCTGGGAGAGAGGACCCCAGGGGAGGGGGCTCCGGGGGAGAGGACTTGGGGGGCTTGTACCTGGTTTCCTCCGGCCCTCACCCCAAGTGCATTTTCCTGTTGCTAATTCCACGTCGCATCTTTTCACTGTAGTAAATCTCAGCCATGAGCATGACGGTAGACCAAGTCCTGTGAGTCCTTCGAGTGCAGTCACCAAGACTAGTGTGTGGCGGGGATGCCTGCACACCAGATCAGTAGAGAAAAGCACAAAAACCATGTGACAACGTCCAGCACCCTTTCATGATAAAAACATTCAACAAACAAGGAATAAAAGGAGCTTCTTCAACCTGATCAAGAGCATCTGTAAAAACCCCAAAAGCAGGCCAGGCGCAGGGGCTCACACCTGTAATCCCAGCACTTTGGGAGGCCGAGGCGGGCAGATCACCTGAGGGCAGGAGTTCGAGACCAGCTTGGGAAACATGGTGAAACCCGTCTCTACTAAAAGTACAGGCCGGGCGCGGTGGCTCAAGCCTGTAATCCCAGCACTTTGGGAGGCCAAGACGGGTGGATCACGAGGTCAGGAGATCGAGACCATCCAGGCTAACACGGTGAAACCCCGTCTCTACTAAAAAAAATACAAAAAACTAGCCGGGCGAGGTGGCGGGCGCCTGTAGTCCCAGCTACTCGGGAGGCTGAGGCAGGAGAATGGCGTAAACCCGGGAGGCGGAGCTTGCAGTGAGCTGAGATCCGGCCACTGCACTCCAGCCTGGGCGACAGAGCGAGACTCTGTCTCAAAAAAAAAAAGGAAAAAAAAAAAAAAGAAAAAAAAAGTCCTTGATGAAGCAACACAGAATTGTTCATTTTATCAATTCTTAGCCATTGAGTACACATCTTTTTGTTGTTGTTGTTAGTTGAAATGGGAAAGAGGAAATACACATACAGCACCTCTGGGCATACAGTTGTCTCTAGCAGAACGGTGTGTGTAACTATTTGAATGATGCTAATAATTAGCTTTTTTTTTTTTTTTGTGGAACACTGTTTTTATTTGGTAGAACCACTGACAAACTGCGGTTATTCAGATGGGCAGCCATCTTCTCAAAAATGAGAAAAGTGAGGGCCAGGTGCAATGGCTCATGCCTGTAATCCCAGCACTTTGAGAGGATGAGGTGGGTAGATCACTTGAGGCCAGGAGTTCGAGACCAGCCTAGCCAATATGTCGAAACCCCATCTCTACTAAAGATACAAAAATTAGCTGGGTTCAGTGGCACACGCTTGTAATTGCAGCTATACAGGAGGCTAAGGTAGAAGAATCACTTGAACCCAGGAGGCGAAGGTTGCAGTAAGCTGAGATCACACCACTGCACTCCAGTGTGGGTGATGGAGTGAAACCCTGTCTGAGAAAAAAAAAAAAAGAGAGAAAAGTGAGAAGTGAGTCCGTCACTTGAAGGAAAACAACTGACAATATTTGTTGCCAAGGATAAAATTTGCAATTCTAAGTTTTGGTTGGGCACAGTGGTTCACGCCTGTAATCCCAGCACTTTGGGAGGCCAAGGTGGGTAGATCACCTGAGGGCAAAAGTGCAAGACCAGCTTGACCAATATGGTGAAACTCCATCTCTACTAAAAATACAAAAATTAGCTGAGCGTGGTAGTGTGCCCCTGTAGTCCCACCTACTCGGGAGGCTGAGACAGGAGAACTGCTTGAACCCGGGAAGCAGAAGTTGCAGTGAGCCGAGATAGTGCCACTGCTTTCCAGACTGGGCAACAGAGGCAAGACTCCATCTCAAAAAAAAAAAAAAAAATTCTAACTTTCAAGCAAAAATTAAAATTTTGGGGCCAGACACGGTGGCTCACGCCTGTAATCCCAGCACTTTGGGAGGCCGAGACAGGTGGATCACCTGAGGTCAGGAGTTCAATACCAGCCTGGGCAACATGGCGAAACCCCGTCTCTACTAAAAATACAAAAAATTAGCCAGGCATGGTGGCGGGCACGTATAATCCCAGCTACTCAGGAGGGTGAGGCAGGAGAATTGCTTGAACCCGGGAGGCGGAGGTTGCAGTGAGCTGAGATAACGCCATTGCACTCCAGCCTAAGCAACAGAATGAGACTTTGTCTCAAAAAAAAAAAAAAGTTTGAAAACTTGTATTTGGCCAGGGACAGTGGCTCACAACTGTAATCCCAGCACTTTGGGAGGCTGAGGCGGGCAGATCACGAGATCAGGAGATCAAACATGGTGAAACCCTGTCTCTACTAAACATACAAAAAATTAGCTAGGCGTGGTGGCAGGTGACTGTAGTCCCAGCTACTCCGGAGGCTGAGGCAGGAGAATGGCGTAAATCTGGGAGCCGGAGCTTGCAGTGAGCTGAGATCGCGCCACTGCACTCCAGCCTGGACAATAGAGTGCGACTCCATCTCAAAAAAAAAAAAAGAAAACTTGTATTTGACACCATTCATTTCACAACCTCCCACTACTTCAAGACTTTTTCAATGAGATTGGTGGCAAAGAGAATGAATGTTATATTTTTATATTACATAATAAAATATGTCAACATTCATAAGATGTGCATTATTCAATGAACCAATATTTTCTGAAAAGTCAGTGCATGATGTTATGAGACTACACGTGGGTACAAGATCCTTCCAAAGTGCTAAAAGACCAATGGATTACTATTATTGATATTTTGAATCAGAGTCTCACTTTGTCACCCAGGCTGGAGTGCAGGGTGCAATCTTGGCTCACTGCTGCCTCAAACTCCTGGGCTCAAGGGATCCTCCCACCTCAGCCTCCTGAGTAGCTGGGACTACAGGCATGCACCACTGCACCTGACTAATTTTTTTTTTTTTTTTTTTTTGAGACAGTCTCGTTCTGTGGCCCGGGCTGGAATGCAATGGCATGATCTTGGCTCACTGCAAACTCTGCCTTCTGAGTTCAAGTGATTCTCATGCCTCAACCTCCTGAGTAGCTGGGATTACAGGCATGTGCCGCCACGCCTGGCTAATTTTTGTATTTTTGGTAGAAACAGAGTTTCACCATGTTGGTCAGGCTGGTCTCGAACCCCTGACCTTGTGATCCACCCACCTCAGCCTCCCGAAGTGCTGGGATTGCAGGTGTGAGACACTGCACCCGACTGCACCCAACTAATTTTTAGATATTTTGTAGAAATGAGTTTTTGCTGTGTTGTCCAGGCTGGTCTCAAACTTCTGAACTCAAGCAATCCACCCTCTTTAACCTCCCAAAGTACTGGGATTATAGGCATAAGCCACCTCGCCCAGCTGACCAATGGATTTTAATGTAATCGAATACAAAAAAATGTACTAATGCCACTTTAGATTCCACACTGCAACTAACCTTTATGAACCACCACTTAAGGCTGGGCGCGGTGGCTCACGCCTGTAATCCCAGCACTTTGGGAGGCCGAGGCGGGCAGATCATGAGGTCAGCAGATTGAGACCATCCGGGCTAACATGGTGAAACCCTGTGTCTACTAAAAAATACAAAAAATTGGCCGGGCGCGGTGGCTCAAGCCTGTAATCCCAGCACTTTGGGAGGCCGAGACGGGCGGATCACGAGGTCAGGAGATTGAGACCATCCTGGCTGACACGGTGAAACCCTGTCTCTACTAAAAAATACAAAAAACTAGCCGGGCGAGGTGGCGGGCGCCTGTAGTCCCAGCTACTCTGGCAGGAGAATGGCGTGAACCCGGGAGGCAGAGCTTGCAGTGAGCTGAGATCCGGCCACTGCACTCCAGCCTGGGTGGCAGAGCGAGACTCCGTCTCAAAAAAAAAAAAAAAAAAAAAAAATAAACTTAGCCGGGTGTGATGGCTGGTGCCTGTAGTCCCAGCTACTTGGGAGGCTGAGACAGGAGAGTGGCGTGAACCCAGGACGCAGAGCTTGCAGTGAGCGGAGATCATGCCAGTGCACTCCAGCCTGGGCGACAGAGCAAGACTCCGTCTCAAAAAAAAAAAAAAAAAAAGAACCACCACTTGAGTTTTGATGTAGTATCAAGGAAGAATATCCACAATTATCTGAAAAGGCTATTAAAATATTCCTCCCTTTTCCAAGTATTTATCTGTGTGGGCTGGATATTTTGTGTATTCAACGCGAACAACACATCACAGAAGACTGAATGCAGAGGCAGCTATGACGGTGCAGCTGTAGTCTCTTAAGCCAGACACTAAAGTGATTTTTTTTTTTTTTTTTTTTTTTTTTGA
>NC_037688.1:50088856-50106866 GCF_003255815.1 Theropithecus gelada | reverse complement strand
TTTTTATTTTTTTTTGAGACGGAGTCTCGCTCTGTTGCCCAGGCTGGAGTGCAGTGGCACAATCTCGGCTCACTGCAAGCTCCGCCTCCCGGGTTCACGCCATTCTCCTGCCTCAGCCTCCCGAGTAGCTGGGACTACAGGCGCCCACCACCGTGCCCGGCTAATTTTTTCTATTTTTAGTAGAGACAGGGTTTCACCATGGTCTCGATCTCCTGACCTTGTGATCCGCCCGCCTCGGCCTCCCAAAGTGCTGGGATTACAGGCGTGAGCCACCGCGCCCGGCCAGCTTTCTTTTTTTGAGACAGTCTTGCTCTGACACCCAGGCTGGAGTGCAGTGGTATGATCTCAGCTCACCACAACCTCCACATCCTAGATTCAAGCAATTCTTCTGCCTCAGCCTCCTGAGTAGCTGGGATTACAGGCACGCACCACCACTCCCGGCTAATTGTTTTGTACTTTTAGTGGAGACAGAGTTTCACCATGTTGGCCAGGCTGGTCTCGAATTCCTGACCTCAGGTGATCCACCCACCTTGGCTTCCCAGAGTGCTGGGATTACAGGTGTGAGCCACTACACTGGACAAAAGTTTTTAGATAGGATGCCAAAAGCATATGCAATCAAAGAATAAATTGGACTTTATCAAAGTTAAAAACTTTTATGCTTCAAATAACACTATCAAGAAAGTAAACAGGCTGGCCATGGTGGCTCATGCCTGTAATCCCAGCACTTTGGGAGGATGAGGCAGGTGGATCACCTGAGGTCAGGAGTTCAAGACCAGCCTGACCAACACAGTGAAACTCTGACTCTGCTAAAAATACAAAAATTAGCTGGGCGTGGTGGCGGGCGCCTGTAATCCCAGCTACTCGAGAGGCTGAGGCAGAATTTCTTGAACCCGGGAGGCAGAGGTTAAGGTGAGCCGAGATTGCACCACTGCACTCCAGCCCGGGCAATAGAGCAAGACTCTGTCTCAAAAGAAAAAAAAAGAAAGTAAAAAGATGAAAAGACAACCCACAGAATTATTTGCAAATCATATACCTGATAAGGAACTTGTATCCAGAACATGTTCAGCCTCCCGAGTAGCTGGGATTACAGGCACCTGCCACCACACCTGGCTAATTTTTTGTGTTTTTAGTAGAGATGGGGTTTCACCATGTTGGTCAGGCTGGTCTCGAACTCCTAACCTCAGGTGATCCACCCACCTCGGCCTCCCAAAGTGTTGGGATTATAGGAGTGAGCCACTGTGCCTGGCCCAGAATTCATACAATGAAAAGACAACCCAATTAGCAAATGGCCAAAGGACCTGAATAAACAGTTTCCCATAGAAGATTTGATTTCTGCGATGAATTCAAAGATATGCAAATTGTCAATAGGGATAAAGATTCTCAACATCATCAGTCTCAGGGAAATGCACATCAAGACCACTGTGAAATACCACTTCACACCCACTGCGATGGCTATTTAAAAAGACAGCCAACAAGTGTTGGTGAGGACGTGGAGAAACTGGAACCCTCATACTCTCTTGCTGACGACGCAAAATGGTGCAGCCACTTTGGAAAACACTCTGGGAGTTCTTAATGTTCAACGTAGAGTCACCGTATGACCCAGCAGTTCCACTTCTAGGTGTGCGCCCAGGAGAACTGAACACACATGTCCACACAAAAATATACACAAATGTCCATGTCAGCATTACTTCTTTTTTTTTTTTTTTTTTTGAGACGGAGTCTCGCTCTGTTGCCCAGGCTGGAGTGCAGTGGCCGGATCTCAGCTCACTGCAAGCTCCGCCTCCCGGGTTTACGCCATTCTCCTGCCTCAGCCTCCCGAGTAGCTGGGACTACAGGCGCCCGCCACGTCGCCCGGCTAGTTTTTTGTATTTCTTAGTAGAGACAGGGTTTCACCCCAGGATGGTCTCGATCTGCTGACCTCGTGATCCGCCCGTCTCGGCCTCCCAAAGTGCTGGGATTACAGGCTTGAGCCACCGCGCCCGGCCAGCATTACTTCTAATAGGCAAAAATTGAAAGCTCAAAATGCCCGTCAATGAAATACAGTCAATTTATACAATGAAATATTGTCCATAAAAAGGAACGAAGTACTGATGCATGCTACAATGAGGATGCACCTTGAAAACACCATCTTTGGCCGGGCGCGGTGGCTCAAGCCTGTAATCCCAGCACTTTGGGAGGCCGAGACGGGCGGATCACGAGGTCAGGAGATCGAGACCATCCTGGCTAACACAGTGAAACCCCGTCTCTAATAAAAAAAAAAAAAAAAAAAAATTAGCCGGGCGAGGTGGCGGGCACCTTTAGTCCCAGCTACTCGAGAGGCTGAGGCAGGAGAATGGCGTAAACCCGGGAGGCGGAGCTTGCAGCGAGCTGAGATCCGGCCACTGCACTCCAGCCCGGGCGACAGAGCAAGACTCCGTCTCAAAAAAAAAAAAAAAAAAAAAAGAAAACACCATCTTCAATGAAAGAAGCCAGTCACAAAGCACATGGAGTATATGTAATTCTGTTCATATGAAGTGCCCAGAATAGGCACATTTAGAGAGACAGAAAGATTAGTGGCTGCCTGGGGCAAGGGAAGTTGAGGAGGGACACTAAGGATTTGAGGTTTCTTTTGATGGGGGGTGAAATGTTCTAAATGTGATTGCAGTGACGGTTGCACGACTCTGAATTGTACACTTAATGGATTTTATGGTATGTGAATTATAGCTCAGCAGAGCTCTTAAACAAATATCCGTGGGGGGATGGGGAGGGATAGTATTAGGAGATATACCTAATGTAAATGACAAGTTAATGGGTGCAGCACATCAACATGGCACATGTATACATATGTAACAAACCTGCACATTGTGCACATGTACCCTAGAACATAAAGTATAAAAAACAAAAATCCCAGCCAGGTACACTGGCTCACGCCTGTAATCGCAGCACTTTGGGAGGCTGACGCAGTCAGATCATCTGAGGTCAGGAGTTTGAGACCAGCCTGGCTAACATGGTGAAAACCCATCTCTACTAAAAATACAAAAAATTACCCGGGTGTGGTGGCGGGCGCCTGTAATCCTAGCTACTCGTGAAGCTGAGGCAGGAGAATCGCTTGAACCTGGGAGGCGGAAGTTGCAGTGAGCAGAGATTGCGCCACTGCACTCCAGCTTGGGGCAACAAGAGCGAAACTCCGTCTCAAAAAAAAAAAAAATCCCGGCCGGGCGTGGTGGCTCAAGCCTGTAATCCCAGCACTTTGGGAGGCCGAGACGGGTGGATCACGAGGTCAGGAGATCGAGACCATCCTGGCTAACACGGTGAAACCCCATCTCTACTAAAAAATACAAAAAACTAGCCGGGCGAGGTGGCGGGCACCTGTAGTCCCAGCTACTCGGGAGGCTGAGGCAGGAGAATGGCGTAAACCCGGGTGGCGGAGCTTGCAGTGAGCCGAGATCCGGCCACTGCACTCCAGCCCGGGCGACAGAGCGAGACTCCATCTCAAAAAAAAAAAAAAAAAAAAATATCCCTTACAGTACTAAAAGAGAACCTGATCACATGAGTTCAGGAGTTCAAGACTAGCTTGAGCAACACAGGGAGAACCCCATCTCCACCAAAAAAAATTTTGTTTAATTAGCCAGACGTGGTGGCATGTACCTGTGGTCCCAGCTACTTAGGAGGCTGAGGTGGGAGGATCACTTGAGCCCAGGAGGTCGAGGCTGCAGTGAGCTGTGATGGCACCACTGCACTCCAGCCTGGGTGGCAGAGTGAAACCATATCTCAAAAAAGAAAATTATTAAAGGAGAACTCTGTGTTTCTTGATGAAGAACCTTGAAGAGGCTCGGAGTGATGCCCCTGTGACTTCCAGGGCAGGAACTGCAACTTTTTGGAAGTGTTGGGTGGTTCTCCCCCGAACATGCTGGTGTAGGAAGCAGGGAATTCCCCAAGTGTGTGTCATGGAACAACCTCATGTTGTAAAGGAATCGATACGGATGGATGGATGTGTGTGTAAAAATGATCAGCCAGGTGAGGTAGCTCATGCCTGTAATCCCAGCCCTTTGGTAGATGGGCGGATCACCTGACATCAGGAGATCGAGACCATCCTGGCCAACATGGTGAAACCCCGTCTCTAATAAAATACAAAAAAAAAAAAAAAAAGGAGCCGGGCATGGTGGCATGCGCCGGTAATCCCAGCTACTCAGGAGGCTGAGGCAGGAAAATCACTTGAACCCGGGAGGCAGAGGTTGCAGTGAGCCGAGATCACGCCACTGCACTCCAGCCTGACAACAGAGTGAGACTCCATCTTAAAAAAAAAAAAATTATCTAGCTGGCCAGGCATGGTGGCTGACGCCTGTAGTGCCAGCACTTTGGGAGGCCAGGGTGGGTGGATCACTTGAGGTCAGGAGTTCGAGACCAGCCTGGCCAACATGGCAAGATCCCATCTCTACTAAAAATACAAACAATTAGCTGGGCTTGGTGGTAGGTGCCTGTAATCCCAGCTACTAGGGAGGCTGAGGTGGGACAATTGCTTGAACCTAGGAGGCCGAGGCTGCAGTGAGCGACGATCACACCACTGCACTCCAGCCTGGGGGACAGAGCAAGACTCTATCTCATAAATAAGTGATCTAGCCTGTGATATCCCCAGGAAAAAGGATTCCAGGAATCCTGAGCTTTCTGTGTTATCTATTTCCACCATGTTTTGATGTGTGTAAAGAACATGTGTCTCTTTGTAATTAGGGACATCAAAGACGTCAGACTGGACGGCGAGTCCCAGTGAGCTGATACTGGCAGAGGAGCTCTGAGCCGCCCACCTGAGGTGGCTTCCCATCCATACGGGTGCTTCCCAGACACTTCGGTTTGCTTGGCAGAAACTTCTTTTCATTCTTCCAAAGCATCGATGGTCTTCACATCTTCTCAGAGTGTTTCCTGGGAGGAATTCTTGGATGGTGTCCTTGTGTCGGCGGAGAACAGTGCTCAGAGCTGGCGCTTGCAGACTCAGGTGTCGTGGGGCAGGGCGGTGGCACCTTCCTGACCTTTGAAGGTGGTGACACAGTTGCTTGGACACGGACGCCCCTGCTCTCCGGCCACAGCACCCCTGGGTTTGCAGAGCAAGCAGCCTTCCCAGGGCTTTCCACCTGGCGAGGCCGCGCTCTGCTCAGCAACGTGAATGCCTGGGCAGCAGAGGCGCCTCCCCTTCTGTCAGGCAGCTTCACAGAGCACGGCTTCAGCAGTCAGAGGGAGCAGTCTGGAGAAGCAAGATGACCCCACTGGGACTGCAGAGCCTCCTGCTTACTAACAAGGACCCGTCCTCAGCCGCGAGGTCCCTCACTCCCACCCTGTAATTGTGGGGGGAGTGCCAGCAATAGGTCTGTCCCCTGGCAGGTTGGCCACGGAGCCCACCTTCCACTGCAAGGCTGTGACAGCCCGGGCACCCCCGCTTCTCCTCTGCTTGTACGGTTCCCCCAATAAATCCTATTTTCCATCTCTCCGTGTAGAGCTGGTGCTTGTTCACATCCCCCTTGCAGCAACAGTTGGCCACCGTGAAGTCACACCCCATCATGTCTCCATGCCAGTGCCCAGCAGGCGACCGCCCCACCATGCCTGGGTAGTTATGGTCACCTGGCCCAGAGATAACCTGGACCAACAGTGGATGGGGACACCTGGAGTTGGGGCCTCTGGAGGGACTGCTGAGGGGCCAGCTGCAGCCCGTGGTCTCTCCCAGGCCCGATGTGGCAGGTCATGTTGCTGAAAGAGGCGGGATGCTCTGCTCTGGCCATTAGCCTCAGTTCCCTCTGGACTCATTTGCATAAGCCTGGGCAAGTGGCACCCTTGGGCCAAGGGCAGACTTGCCCACCTGTCCATCCTTTGCCGATGGCAGAGGACACAGGACACAGTGGCTGCGCTTCGGGCGGTGTTCGCGGCCCTGAAGCATCCTGCCCTGAGGCGGACCGAACTGCCCCCAGCTGGACTCAGGGCCGAGGCTACAGATCCAGTACTCCAATCCCGACTCTCACTGTGTGGTGCAAATGTGCACGCCCACAGGAGGCAGCCATGCCCGAGGAAGGCATCTGCTGAAAGACGGTCCAGCTTATGCCGCCACCAGCTGGACCTCTGGTCAGGCTCCCTGCAGAGGGGGAAGCTCCACACCTGCCCAAGATACGAGAGAAACGCCCGGGTCACAGCAGCCTGAGTCACTGCAGCCTCTGCTACCTGCCAAGCCCGCGCCCTCTGCACCTGTGGGCTGGTTGCCTCTGTGATGGGGCCTCCATGGCCAGCATCTTCCTGCCATGGTCACATCATGCCATGCCCTGTCACTTGGCTGGGCTCTAGGCATCCCTAAGCGAGTGTGAAACGAGTCAGAGGAAGGATATCAGCTTCTCTTCTCTTTTGCACATTTGCGTCATTGACCGGGGCTGGCCCACTCTTCCTCTGCCTCTCGTCTGCTTTGACCTCAGAGGAGAGATGGCAGCCTACGTTGCTGGGCTGAGACTCTCCAACGTACGTGAATTTGGATGATGCTGTTGCCTTGAGCAGGTTCACAGCCACCAACCTGCACCCTGGTGGCCACTCAGCCATGACAAGGACCTGACAGCCACTAAGTGAGCTTCAGAGCCTTCCTTTGGAAAGTGCCAGAGCCACCAGATGTCCCCTGCCCAGTCACTGTCACAGAGTTAAAGCGTGCGGGTGAACGCTGGCTGCAGAGTGTGCAGCCCAGCAGCGGCTCAGCAGGGCAGCTCCTGCTTCCAGCCCTGGCTCTGCTGGTGCTTCACCCACAAACCCTGCTGTGTGCCATCTGCACCACGTGGTGTGTGTCGGTGCCCTTTGACGTGACAGTGCCAACAACGTCTCATGAAATTTAAAATAAATTCCCAAGGCATCAGAATGGTATCAACAAAGAACTCTAAGTTTGAAAATGGGGGTAGGGGCAGTGGCCAGCTCTGGGAGCCCCTGAACCCCCGGTCCCTGACCCACAGTCGTCAGGTGGGCCCCATCCCCCCGTGGTCCCAGCCTAGCCTCCTGTCCCACCTCCTCTGCCAAGTCAGAGTGGCACAGGACCCCTGCCACTAAGGCCAGCAGGTGTGTCTCTGAGCTGGCCGCAGGCACTTACTGCCCTCCCAGGTCCCCTCCAATGCCAGCTCCTCTGGCTTCCCCTCCCAGTCCCCTTCGTGAGCCCAACCTTGGAGTGGGGGTTGGTGATTTGGGAGCTGGACCTCAGCCCGCTTCTGCTCTGCCACGTTTGGGGTTCACGGTTTGTCAGTCAGCCCTCCCTTCTGCAAATGAGACCTGGGTGTCGTGTCCAGCTGCCTCCTGGGCCCTGCCCAGCATCTCCCATGAGCACTAGCAATGCAGGCGGCAGAGGGGACTGTCCCCTGCCCTCTTGCCTGAGGGAGGAGACCACGGATGAGTGACAGTTATCCTCGATGCCCTGCCTGTCCTGCGTCCCATCAGTCGTCAGGGGCTGCCACCTGCCTGCTTTGTCTTTTTTTTTTTTTTTTTTTTAAGATGGAGTCTTGCTCTCACCCAGGCTGCAGTACAATGGCGTGATCTCGGCTCACTGCAACCTCCGCCTTCCTGGTTCAAGCGATTCACCTGCCTCAGCCTCCTGAGTAGCTGGGACCACAGGCGCCTGCCACCACGCCCGGCTAATTTTTGTATTTTTAGTAGAGACGGGGTTTCTCCATGTTGACCAGGAAGGTCTTGATCTCTGGAACTCGTGATACATCCGCCTCGGCCTCCCAAAGTGCCGGCCCATCAGTGGCTTTTAATAAGTTCACAGGGTTGTGCATCTATCACAACTATCTCATTCCAGAACATTTTCATTACCCTGAAAAGCAGCCCCTTCCCCATTAGCAGTCCCTCTCCTCTGCCGTTTGTGTTTTTTTTTTTTTTTTTTTTCCTTAAGACAATCTCACTCTGCTGCTCAGGTTGGAGTTCAGTGGTGTGATCTTGGCTCACTGCAACCTCCACCTCCTGGGTTCAACCAATTCTGTTGCCTCAGCCTCCTGAATAACTGGGATTACAGGTGTGCACTCCCACACCCAGCTAATTTTTGTACTTTTAGAAGAGGCAGGGTTTCAAAATGTTGGCCAGGCTGGTCTTAAACTTCTGGGCTCAAGCAATCAGCTCCCCTCAACCTCCCAAAGTGCTGGGATGACAGGTGTGAGCCACACTCCCGGCCCCTCTGCCTGTTTCCTTCCCTCGTGTGCTAAGGGGCTGATGGGCCCCTTCCTCTAGAGTGTAATGCTGAGAGGATCTGGAGAATCCGGGGAAGGCACTAGGACAGCAAAGGAGACCCTTTCATGGGTCCCTGTATTCATAAACATTCCCATCCCTCAGCCCCTGACTCATGCAGGGCCCAGCCGATGGCAGGTGTGACCACAGCAGTCTCCAAGCCTGTCTCCCTGCCTGCATTGTTCCTCTGCAAAACCTGGCCCCATCATAGCTCAGCGAGAACAGGGCACTTCCTCAGTGCACATCCCAGCACACGCACCTGCCCAGGCACACTTTCCCTGGCCTCCTTTCTGAAACAGTCTCACTCTGTCACCCAGGCTGGAGTGCAGTGATGCAGCCTTGGCTAACTGCAGCCTCCAACTCCTGGGCTCAAGCGATCCTCCCACCTCAGCCTCCCAAAGAGCTGGGACCACAGGTGTGCACCACCACATCCAGCTAGTTTTTTAACTTTTTTTTTTTTTTTTTTTTAGACAGAGTTTCGCTCTTGTTGCCCAGGCTGGAGTGTGGTGGTGTGATCTCGGCTCACTGCAACCTCCACCTCCCAGGTTCAAGCGATTCTCCTGCCTCAGCCTCCCAAGTAGATGGGATTACAGGCATGTGCCACCACCCCCGACTAATTTTGTATTTTTTTTTTCATAGAGACAGGGTTTCACCATGTTGGTCAGGCTAGTCTCGAACTCCTGACCTCAGGTGATCCGCCCGCCTCAGCTTCATAAAGTGCTCGGATTACAGGCTTGAACCATGGCCTAATTTTTAAATTTTTTGTGGAGACAGAGTCTCTGTGTGTTGCCCAGGCTGGTTTCAAACTCCTGAACTCAAGAGATAGATCCACCTGCCTCAGCCTCCCAAAGTGGTGGGATTACAGGTGTGAGCCACTGCTCCTGGCTCTAAAAATGCAAATTGAAGCACACAACACCTGCCTCAGGTGTACTCGCCCTGTTTTTCGCATCAGGTGTGACTACCTGGTTCAAGGACCAGAAGCCAGACGTACCCAAGGGGGTTCTCTAGAGCCCAAGGGGACGACAGTCCCTGGCCTCAGGCTGCTAGCACCAGCCACGGTTGCCTCCAGATACCCGTTCCACTGGCCCTCCTCCTGCCTCCAGCCACCTGCTCTGCTTCCCAACCTGCGTGGCCAACAGAAGACATCCAGCTGCCCGGGAACGAGACCAATCACCCGGTCCCCATTCTGAAGCCCCAGAGGAATAGGTCCAGCTGGGGGCACTTAACCATAGTCAGGGCCACTTTGTGCACACTGCCTACCAGGCCCCTGATGAGGAGGGCGTTGGGCCTGAGCAGCCTGTCATTGCAGCCTTTGGGGGTCCACACCCTGCCTAATGAGCCTCGCCCCTCACCACCCTCCACCCTGCCAGCTCCTCCACACTCCAGCACACAATTGCTGCACAACAAATCACTAGAAATGTATCATCTCGAAACAATACCCACTTACCTCATGGCTTGTGTGTGGCAGGAGTCCGGGGAGGGGACTGCTGAACCTCTGCTCAGGGTCTCACAGGCTGCACTCGAGGTGTCAGCTAGGGCTGGGATCTCAACTGAGGCCCGAGGTCCTCTCCTGAGCGCTTGTCGTTGTGTGCAGAATCTATTTCTTGCAGCTGTGGAGCCGATGGTCATATGCTTCTTTGGCATCAGGAGGGGGCGGCTCTGCAGTTTCTAGCCTCTTAAAGGCTGCACCTGAGCTAGCCAGGCTTAGCCAGATCAACCTCCCTTCTGATTAACTCCAAGTCACCTGATTAGAACCTCCAGTTACACCTGCAGAAACCCCTTCACTGCAACACCACAGGAGAGGCAAAAAGAAAAACAGGAAAAAGTCCCTCCACCGGTGCCACAGAACAATCCGATCACAGGAGAGGTGGCCCATACTCTAGGGAGGGGGTCACAGAGCACAGAGACCCCGAGGGGGAATCTCAGGGCCACCTCAGAATCCCGCTGGCCACAGCTCCCAGCCCACCCCTCACTAACCACCAATCCCCTCCCTGACCTGGGAGGAGCGCCACACAGGGAAGGGGTGTTGGGGGCCTGCCTGTGGAAGTGCCCTGGCTTGGAGGGACCCCACTGGGCTGTGCCCCTGCCAGCCGTGTGGTTCCAGACAAGTCCCTGTGGGCCCCACTCTCCCTGGTACTGCCCAGTCTAAGGCAGGAAGCCTTGGGGGCTGTGTGGGGTGCCCAAGTGGTCCTTACTGGGGTCCTGAGAAGAGGCCTGCCTGGACCTCACAGATCTGCTAGGGGTGCAGGGGTCGAGGGAAGGCCCCCCTGGGGGACAGGCCGGACACCAAGCCATGCCCCCTGCGAGGCCTGAGGACAGCATGGCATGCCAGGACCCAGGGACCCCACCTGCTGGATGCTGCCCAGCCCTCTCCTCACCTGCTCCGGCCCCCACCAGCCCCCACCTTTGGGGTGCCCATCCACCCCTGCAGGGGAGGGTGCCGCCCAGCGGGGAGGAGCGGCCTCTGCTACCTCCCTCGGTGTTTCCCGGAAGAAGCCCAAGCCCCACGCTGGGGACGGGCCGCTTCTGCCCAGTCCCTCCCTCCTCCACACCTGACACCTGTGGGGCCGGATCAGGAGCCCCACCTGTGTCTACACCGCCCTCCCCTCCTGGATTCACTGTCACTCAGGCTACAAGAACAGTTGTTCTGAGCACTTATGTTCGAGGCAAATACTCCTCCCTTCTATGAAGCAGTGTGGGCTGGGGGTCCTCCTTCTATCCAAAGCTGAGGGCCCTTCTAGTGCCCCTCAGGCCCTCAGGGAGGGGATGGCGGGGTAGGCAGCTAGGAGGGACTGGGCCCCGCTGAGGGGGCTTCCAGTCACCCCTCATTCAGACTGGGTGGAGACCAGCTGAGGCCTTCCTGGGGAGAGGGCACCCCCAGCCCTGCCAGCGAAACTTCACCGGGCCTGCAGGCCTGGGGCAGGGGGAGCCGGTGGGCAGGGGGAGCCACTGAAAGTCCGGGGGGTGGGCACCGCTTTTTAGGCAGCAGCAGGTCAAAGTCAGGAGGGTGAGGGTGGCCAGGACTCTGAGGGCAATGAGGGTCCCCGGGAAATGCGAAGCCCCCCACCTTCCATGGTACTGAGGGAGGAGCCCGTGGAGGAAGGAGTGGGCGGGGTGGGGACAGGGGGCTCACCTCCTTGTTACCCCTTCCAGGAGCCAGGTCATGGTCATCCTCGCTTGTTGGGAAGGGCCGAACTGGCTCTGCTCGCCCCCACACCAGCTCCCAGACCAGCTAAGTCTCTTGGTCTCTCACCTTCCAGGGGTCCCGTGCCCCCACATCCCACTCCGGCCGTGCACCACTGACCAGGCCTGGCCTACCTGTGGACAGCCTCCCTCCCCAGGGTGCAGGAAGGGGCCTCTCTTGATGGAAAGTGAAGCCTCAACCTGAGCGGGAAAGAACAGGAAGAAAGGGCTTGGCTCACCCGCCCCCAGCCCCTGGAGCTGCCCGTGTGGACCCCTCCCTGCCCCTGCACAAGAACACAGTGACCTATTCAGACAGATAGAGAGACAGACAGACTCCCAGCCAGGGCAGGGCAGCTTCCAGCAATTCATGCAGACTTTTTGGAGGCCGAGGCCACGAGCTCCCCAGAAGCCATTCTGAGCCGGCTGGCCTGGGGCCCAAATGAAGTCAGCCAGCCCTGGGCACTCCCAGACCCTGCCAGCCTTGGGGTCCTTATCTGAGAAGGGCAGGTCCTGCAGACCAAGCCACTGGGGTGAGGGCCAGTCATCCAGCATCCCCATGGGAAAACCCCTCCACATCCACCCGGGAGTTCAAGGGCTGAGTTGAGCTCTGAGTTTCCAAATCAGGGCCCCTTCCTGGCTCTGCCCATGCTGGTGACCAGAGCATCTAGGACAAGCCGGCAGCAGGTGACCCCATCCCACCAAAATAAGCCTGACTTTGGGCATCTCGCCCCCTGCTGTGTCCCACCCTCACCTGTTCCCCAGGTGGTAGGAGAGGCACAGAGGAACCAGGCAGCTCAGGAGGCAATGGCGGGTGGGGCAGACAGCAGGCTGGAGGTGGAGGGGTGGAGATCAAGGAAGGCTTATCAGAGGAGGCAGCTCTGAGCTCCGAGGCACGAATTTACCAAGTGAAGATGCAGGCAAGAAGCACATCAAAGGCCGGGCGCGGTGGCTCAAGCCTGTAATCCCAGCACTTTGGGAGGCCGAGACGGGTGGATCACGAGGTCAGGAGATCGAGACCATCCTGGCTGACACGGTGAAACCCCGTCTCTACTAAAAAATACAAAAAACTAGCCGGGTGAGGTGGCGGGCGCCTGTAGTCCCAGCTACTCGGGAGGCTGAGGCAGGAGAATGGCATGAACCCGGGAGGCAGAGCTTGCAGTGAGCTGAGATCCGGCCACTGCACTCCAGCCTGGGCGGCAGAGTGAGACTCCGTCTCAAAAAAAAAAAAAAGAAGCACATCAGGCCGAGGGAACCGCAGTACAGCAGCCCAGAAGGCAGAAAGGACCGGACCTGGGGAACCAGGAGGAGATCATGCTGGGGTATGGGGGATGTGGTGGGGGTGAGGACAGGGAGGAAGGCATGAGCCAGTCCAGGCAGCACCTTGAAGTGTTCTGAGAGCTTCCAGAGCGTTCTTTTTTTTTTTCTTCCCTGCTCCCTCACCCAGGCTGGAGTGCAGTGGCGCGATCTCGGCTCACTGCAACCTCCGCCTCCCAGGGTCAAGCGATTCTTTTGCTTCAGCTTCCCAAGCTGATGGGACTGCAGGCGCATGTCACCACATCCAGCTAATTTTCGTATTTTTAGTAGAGATGGGATTTCTCCATGTTGTTCAGGCTGGTCTCGAACTCCTGAACCCAAGTGATCCACCCACCTCGGCCTCCCAAAGTGCTGGAGTTACAGGCGTGAGCCACTGAGCCTGGTCAGTTTCCAGAGGATTCTTATCAGACCAGCGACACAATCTGATTTAAAGTTTAATGACTCTCTAATCACTTATCTGATAGTTCAGTGTTTAATTACTTGAGAAAACACTGGTTGCTGGTGAGGATGACAGAGGGTGCGAGTGAGGAGTTAGACATCAATAGGGTGTTCAAGGGTGTCCCAGAACTTTGGGAGGCCAAGGCAGGTGGATGACCTGAGGTCGGGAGTTTGAGACCAGCCTGGACAACATGGCAAAACCCCGACTCTACTAAAAATACAAAAACTAGCCAGATGTGTTGGCAGGTGCCTGTGATTCCAGCTACTTGGGAGGCTGAGGCAGGAGACTCACTTGAACCCGGGAGGCGGAGGTCGCAGTGAGCCGAGATGGCACCATTGCACTTTAGCCCGGGTGGCAGAGCACAAAAATATATAAATAAGTAAATAAATAAATAAAATTTACATGTTCGGGCCGGGTGTGGTGGCTCACGCCTGTAATCCCAGCACTTTGGGAAGCTGAGGTGGGCGGATCACTAGAGCCCAGGAGTTCAAGATCAGCCTGGGCAACATAGCGAAACCCCATTTAAAATTTAAAAAATAGGGGCCGGGTGCAGTGGCTCAAGCCTGTAATCCCAGCACTTTGGGAGGACGAGGTGGGTCGATCACAAGATCAGGAGTTTGAGACCAGGCTGCTCAACATAGTGAAACCCTATCTCTACTAAAACTACAAAAAATTAGCTGGGTGTGGTGGTGGATGCCTGTAATCCCAACTACTTTGGAGGCTGAGGCAGGAGAATCGCTTGAACCCAAGAGGTAGAGGTTGCAGTGAGCCCAGATGACACCACTACACACCAGCCCGGGCCATAGTGCAAGACTCCATCTCAAAAATACGTAAATAAATAAAATAAAATAAAATAAAATAAAATAAAATAAAATAAAATAAAATAAAAAAATAAGGCCGGGTGCGGTGGCTCACACCTGTAATCCCAGCACTCTGGGAGGCTGAGGTGGGTGGATAAACTGAGGTCAGGAATTCGAGACCAGCCTGGCCAATATGGTGAAACCCAGTCTCTACTAAAAATACAAAACAGTAGCTGGGTGTGGTGGTAGATGCCTGTAATTCCAGCTACTTGGGAGGCTGAGGCAGGAGAATCTCTTGAACCCAAGAGGTAGAGGTTGCAGTGAGCAGAGATCGTGCCATTGCACTCCAGACTGGCCAACAAGAGTGAAACTCCATCTCAAAAATAAATAAATAAATAAATAAATAAATAAATAAATAAGCTGGCCAGGTGCGGTGGCTCACACCTGTAATCCCAGCACTTTGGGAGGCCAAGGCAGGTAGATCACGAGGTCAGGAGTTCAAGACCAGCCTGGTCAAGATGGTGAAACCCTGTCTCTACTAAAAATACAAAAATTAGCTGGGTGTGGTGGCACATGCCTGTAATCCCAGCTACTCGGGAGTCTGAGGCAGAGAAGTGTTTGAACCTGGGAGGCGGAGGTTGCAAGGTTGCAGTGAGCCAAGATCATGCCACTGCATTCCAGCCTGGGCGATAGAGCGATTCTACATCTCAAAAACACACACACACACACACACACACACACACACACACACAAAACACACACAAAAAACAGCTGAATGTGGCAGCACGCCCCTGTGGTCCCGGCTACTTGGGAGGCTGAGGTGGAAGAATCTCTTGAGGCCAGGGGACTGAGGCTGCAGTGAGCCATGATCGCACCACTGCATTCCAGCCTGGGCGACAGAGCAAGACCCCATCTCAAAACAATAATAATAATAATAAAAGAAATAAAAGGTGACAGGGGCAGGGGTGGAATTTGGACACAGCTGCAAACAGGAAGAACGCCATGTGAAGATGAAGGCAGTTAGAGTGAGGCTTCCACAACCAAGGAAGGCAACACAGAAGAAAAGAATGGGATGGGCAAGGGAGGAGGGACTGGGCCAGGTGCCGTACACAGCAAGCTCCCAGTCTTGGTAACTTAACCCACAGATGTTTGTTTTTCAGTCATTCAGAGATTTGTGCCAAGACTTCTGTTTAGCAGGCACCTTCCACCAGGTCACTCAGGGATCCAGCTCCTTCCATCCTCCCCTACGTATCCCCTCCGCTCAGTTGGTGAATGGTGAAGAGAGAAGCTGAGGCTATGGCAGGCCAGACCTGGCAGGGACTTTCCAGGGATCTTGTAAGTGTTCTAGCTGGGTGTGGTGGCTCACACCTGTCATCCTAGCACTTTGGGAGGCCAAGGTGGTAGATCACTTGAGCTCAGGAGTTCCAGACCATCCTGGGTAACATAGGTAGAATATGTCTCTATTTATTTATTTGTTTGTTTATTTTTATTTTTATTTTTATTTTTATTTTATTTTATTTTATGTTATTTTTTTTTTTTTGAGACAGAGTCTCGCTCTGTCGCCCAGGCTGGAGTGCAGTGGCCGGATCTCAGCTCACTGCAAGCTCTGCCTCCCGGGTTCACGCCATTCTCCTGCCTCAGCCTCCCGAGTAGCTGGGACTACAGGCGCCCGCCACCTCACCCGGCTAGTTTTTTTGTATTTTTTAGTAGAGACGGGGTTTCACCGTGTTAGCCAGGATGGTCTCGATCTCCTGACCTCGTGATCCGCCCGTCTCGGCCTCCCAAAGTGCTGGGATTACAGGCTTGAGCCACCGCGCCCGGCCTTATTTTTATTTTTTCGAGATGGAGTTTCGCTCTCATCACCCAGGTTGGAATGCAGTGGCGCCATTTCGGCTCACTGCAACCTCTGCCTGCTGAGTTCAAAATATTCTCCTGCCTCAGCCTCCCGAGTAGCTGGGATTACAGGTGCCCACCACCATATACAGCTGTTTGTATTTTTAGTAGACACCGGATTTCACCATGTTGGCCAGGCTGGTCTCAAACTCCTGACCTCATGATCTGCCCACCTCGGCCTCCCAAAGTGCTGGGATTACAGGCATGAGCCACTGCACCCAGCCAAGAACCTTCCTCCCTCCCTCCCTCCCTCCCTTCTTTCTTTCCTTCCTTTCATCTTTGAGACGGAGTTGCCCAGGCTGGAGAGCAATGGCACAATCTTCGCTTACCACAACCTCTGCCTCCTGGGTTCAAGCAATTCTCACGCCTCAGCCTCTTGACTAGCTGGGATTACAGGTGCGCGCCACCAGGCCCGGCTAATTTTGTATTTTTAGTAGAGATGGGGTTTCTCCACGTTGGTCAGGCTGGTCTCGAACTCCCGACCTTAGGTGATCTGCCTGCCTCAGCCTCCCAAAGTCCTGGGATTACAAGCGTGAGCCACCGTGCCTGGCCCAAGAACCACATTTCTAACAAGCTCCCCAGTAATAATGGCACTGGTCCAGGGACCAAACTTTGAGTACTGAGAGGTGTCACTCCTGCTGTTGCCATTCTAGCCACACCTCATGTAGGGGAAGTGGGGAAATGAGTCCAGTGTTTGTGCAGGAGCTGGAGGAACCGGGATCAGTAAACAAAGGTAGGGGGTGCGGCTAGGAAGCAGGCAGGAGGAACACAGCTGTCCCAGGAAGGGGGACAGGGCAAAGTATCATTGCTGCTGAGGATGGGTGAGGTCACAACTAGGACTTGCGGCCCCTCAGCAGGGGCCTCTTTCTGAACTCCTGGGAAGGCCCCAAAAGATCCCCCGGGGTTGCTTTCAGGGGCTCAGAGGGGCCCATGAACCCCTACCCCACCCATTCCTCATCCAGCTGTCACCCTGGAGAGGTGCCCCACTGACCCACTGCCCTTCTGAAGACAGAGTGTGGAGGTGAGGCCCAGCCTGGTTCATCTCTCCCAGGGCCTCCCCAGCCTCCAGGGGGACCCCCTGCCCACAGATTTCTGGGGCCTCCTTTTGCCTTGGTGGCCCTGATGTGCCTCTGCCATGAGGAGTGGGCCCCAGATGGAACACTGTCCTCACCAGAGAGGTGAGAAAAAGGAAGGAAGGGCCAGGCACGGTGGCTCACGCCTGTAATCCCAGCACTATGGGAGTCTGAAGGGGGCAGATCACCTGAGGTCAGGAGTTCCAGACCAACCTGGCCAACAGGGCAAAACCCCGTCTTGAGATTGCAGTGAGCCAAGATGGCGCCATTGCACTCCAGCCTGGGCAACAAGCAAGAGACTCTGTCTTAAAAAAAACAACACAAAACAAAAAAAAAAACCTGTCTCTACTAAAAATACAAAAATTAGCCAGGCATAGTGGCGCCCACCTGTAATCCCAGCACTTTCATAGGCCGAGGGGGGCAGATCACCTGAGGTCAGGAGTTCAAGACCAGCCTGGCCAACATGACAAAAGTCCGTCTCTACTAAAAATACCAAAATTAGTCAGGTGTGGTGGCGCCCGCCTGCAATCCCAGCTATTCGGGAGGCTGACGCAGGAGAATCGCTTGAACCCAGGAAGCAGAGGTTGCAGTGAGCTAAGATCGTGCCACTGCACTCCAGCCTGGGCAACAGAACAAGACTCCGTCTCAAAAAAAAAAAAAAAAAAAAGAAAAGAAAAAGAAAAGAAAAAAAGCAAGAAGACCAAGGGCAGCTGAGCAGCCCCAGGTGGAACCCAGGTATCCTGACTGCACCGGGTCTGGCCCAGACCCAGAGCTTCGGGCAGGAAAGGGCTGGGCTCAAACACACCCACCCTGCATTGCCTTAAGAAGGGCAGGGCTGGGGCCGGGCGCGGTGGCTCAAGCCTGTAATCCCAGCACTTTGGGAGGCCGAGGCGGGTGGATCATGAGGTCAGGAGATCGAGACCATCCTGGCTAACACGATGAAACCCCGTCTCTACTAAAAAATACAAAAACTAGCCGGGCGAGGTGGCGGGCGCCTGTAGTCCCAGCTACTCCGGAGGCTGAGGCAGGAGAATGGCGTAAACCCGGGAGACGGAGCTTGCAGTGAGCTGAGATCCGGCCACTGCACTCCAGCCTGGGTGACAGAG
>NC_037688.1:49997388-50088765 GCF_003255815.1 Theropithecus gelada | reverse complement strand
ATCAAAAAAAAAAAAAAAAAAAAAAAGAAGGGCAGGGCTGGGCTGGGAGCGGTGGCTCACGCCTGTAATCCCAGCACTTTGGGAGGCCGAGGCGGGCGGATCACGACGTCAAGAGATCGAGACCATCCTGGCTAACACGGTGAAACCCCGTCTCTACTAAAAAATACAAAAAACTAGCCGGGCGAGGTGGCGGGCGCCTGTAGTCCCAGCTACTCGGGAGGCTGAGGCAGGAGAATAGCGTGTACCCGGGAGGCGAAGCTTGCATTGAGTCGAGATCGCGCCACTGCACTCCAGCCTTGGCGACAGAGCGAGACTCCGTCTCAAAAAAAAAAAAAAAAAAAAAAAAAAACAGAAGGTCAGGACTGAGCCTGCTCCTCCCTTCCTGGGAGGCTGCTTACTGGGGCAAAGTGGCCTGGTCCCTCCTCTTGCCCAGGTCCCCCAACTTCTCAATTTCTCCCACCTTGGGCAGGGCAAAATCTGTGTTCCATGTTCCATAGGAGAGAAAGGCCAGGCTGGCCTCTGGGTTGCTTCTGTACCTACCTCTTTGGCTCCTTTCTCTCTGCCGCCCCCATGTAGCCAATGTGCACCAGCGAACCTGCTTCCCTCAGAGATGACAAGCCAAGCCTGTCAGGCCCTAGGGACCCCAGGCTGACCCCTGCCCTGGTCTGGCCTCAGTCTCCCTGTCTGTGAAATAGGCTGCTGGAGATTCTGCTTCGAAGGTGTCAGCTAGCGGCAAGGATATTCGGCGGGTGAGGAGCCCCTCAGAGCAGGCATGAGAGTATCTCTGTGTACCCAGAGATCCCTGAAAAATCAGAGACCCTGGAAGCCAGATGGAGGTGTCAGTCAGCGTCCAGAACCTGGATCAGACTAAGCGGAGTTTGAAGCCCAGTTCCAACATTTAATAGCTGGTGACGCCGAGTCACCAGTTACCACCTCTGCGCCCCATCTGCAGAATGGGGAGATGAAGTCGTCCCCCCTCGCAGGGTGTCAGGAGGGCAGACATGCTGCTGCTTGCAGAGCCCTGAGTGCCAAATGCTTGGGAAGTGGTGGGGGGGTGGGCTTCTTAGTTCTGGAAGTTTCCATGAGTGACCTGAGACTGGAGTTTGCCGCAGGGATCTCCACCCCACTCCATCTCAGTGTCCCAGCCTCAGCACTGAGCACCCCCTTCCTCTCACCCACTGCCCCCTCTGGAGGAGACAGGCCTGGGCCAATTGAACCGGGTGTCACAGTGCCAGGGACAAAGGGACAGATTTTTTAGACCGTGCTCTCTCGAGGGAAGGGGCCGATTCCTCCACCAGCGTCCCAACCCGGCCCCTTTCCCCACATAGAGCCCTTAATTGTCTCTGTCCCCACCTTGCCCCATCATCAGAGGGTGAAGCTCCCCACGCACCACCATCGACCAGGCCTGCCCCTAGGACACCCTCTGTGGACTGGAGCCTGGGAGGACTTCACTCAGCCCCCTCCAAGAGAGACCGGGCAGACAGGTGGTCTCGGCTGCTCGCTCCTCAGAAAGCGCAGTTGGGTTCCAGGAAGTCAATGGGTGATGGAGGACCCCAGCTCAGGGCTCAGTGAGCCGGACCAGCCTGGCCGCTGAGAGAGCTCCCGGAGGAGGCGACCCGACCGGGACCCTGGCTTAGAGTCTCAGCAAGCCAAGCTCCTTCAGATGCCCCCACCTTGGCTCCACACCCCTCCTCCAGACCGCACTCGCGTGAGGCGCTAGCTGGAAGATCCCTGCGGGTGCCAGCACTGCAGTGGGTGCCCGGGCCTGGCAGAACCTCCCTGAATCCCATCTTGCTTCTCCATCGGCAGCGGGGCAGAGAGGGTGTGGGGGCTGCAGGGCGGGGACAGGTTGGCCTGGGCTCAACAGCTTAGCGAGGGCCTGGTGCGGGCTGGGCAGGCTGGACTGAGGGGCAAAGGGGTCTGGGCGGGGCGGGGCCGCTCTGGGCGCCCGGCCCCCACCAGTTCCTCCCCCGGCCCCCGCCTCTGCCCTCCCACGCACCTGCGCTGGCCTCCCCCCAAGCCCTGGGGGCAGCGGGCGGGTGGCGCTGGGAGATCAGAGGACTCAGAGGAGTCGGGCCCAGGGGGAGGGGGCGGGGAATTTCCCCCCACGCCTGCCTGGGCCTGCTCCCCTCCCCCTTCTCCGCCAGGTGGGGGGAGCCGCTGGGGGAATTCCACTGCAGTGCGAAGGCTCGGGAGAGTCTGGGCTGGGGGTCCCAGGGAAGGGCGCGGGGGGAGGAGGGGACAGACTGGGAGCTGGGGCACAGCTGCCTTTCTCCCCAGACACCAGCTGCCCCTGCCTATCCCGGACTGAGCGTCCACGACTCCCGCCTGTCTCGTGGGCGCAGGGGCAGGGAGTGGCGCTTCCTCCTTCAGGCCAGCGGCATCTGGACCAGGGGCGGGAGGGGCGTGCGGATCCGAAGAAAGTGTGCGCGTGAGCACCTGGCAATGAACGGGTGAGAGTGCGAACGCGTGCGTGCACTGGAAGGAGGGCGCTTGTAACTCTGACATTCCGGGGTATCCTGGGGCGCCTGCGGCCACGGGAGGGGGTTCTGTATCTCCCATTTTAAGGGCCTTCCGTCCGCTTGCCCCACCTGTCCCCCTCCACACCCTCCCACTTGAACCGGCACCGACCTGAGGGAGAGGGGGCGGGGAGGCGCGGGACGCCTGGGGTCTGGGGAGCGGGCGTGGGAGGTGTCTGGACCTGCTGCCTCCGCTCCAGTCCTGGGCGGGGCTTCCTGGCCTCCCACGGGGGAGGGAGAGACCCAAGGGGAGGGACCCAAGGAGGGATGCGAGGGGGGCAGGAGTCAGCGTGTTGGAGACCTGGGCGAGGGAGACGCCGAGAGCGAGGCGCAGTGAGAGGGGGCGGGTGTAGAGGCCGAGGCACCGCCCAGAGCTCCCTGAGACGGAGACTGAGAACGCCCCCGGCCAGATCCCCCCCGGAGAGACCCGGGTAGGGACAGGGGCAGAGAGACACCTCCAGGGGCAGAGGCCCTGGGAGGCAAAGACCCCAGGAGAGATTTACCCACCCCAGACCGAGAGCGCGGCTCAGAGTCAGACGAGGGCAGACTGTCAGAGGACAACGCCCCCCAGGTCTCCTGGGAGACCCCGGAGCGACCCCGGGGGCAGCCCGGGCCGTGTCCGGGCGAGGGTGACCTATCCTTGGTTGGCGGCGATGGGGACACAGGACCTGCAGGGCTTCCTCTTTCTCCTCTTCCTCCCGCTGCTGCAGCCGCGTGGGGCCTCGGCTGGGAGCCTGCACAGTCCAGGTAAGTACGGGCACGGCTGACTGGCCGTGTTCACCACGCTCTCCTCGGCCTCCGCCCCCAGGGCCAGACCCCCAAGGCTGGGGAAGGGCACAGAGCAGGTGGCCGGAGCAGCTGAGCAGCCCGAGGGTTCCCGCAGGGGCTGGTGCGGGGACGCTGGCTGGGGACGCAGGTGGGAGGTGGCGTAGGGGCGCGAGGGTGCCCGGCGTGGGTCCGGACCTCCCCAGGCCCCGCCTTTGCCGTGCAGGCCTGTCCGAGTGTTTCCAGGTGAATGGGGCTGACTACCGCGGCCACCAGAACCGCACTGGCCCGCGCGGGGCGGGCCGCCCGTGCCTTTTCTGGGACCAGACGCAGCAACACAGTTACAGCAGCGCCAGCGACCCCCAGGGCCGCTGGGGGCTGGGCGCGCACAACTTCTGCCGGTGAGGGGCGGGGCCTGCGCTGGGGGCGAGGCTGGGCTCGCCATTGCGGGGATGGCCCGAGGCGGGGTCTCTATGCGGGCGGGGTGGAGGTCTGCGGTGGACCGGCACCCCAGCTGCCCAAAGAACCTGGGGGCAGGGCCAGAACGAGGGGCGGGGCGGGGCGGGGGGCGCGGAACCCTGGCGAAAAAGGGGTCCTCCTCAGGTGCACAATTTCTGCAGAGCCTCATTTCAGGGCCAGGAGAGAAACGGACCGGGGCACTCAAAGGACCCGTATGGGCGGGACCTGGTCGGGGGGCGGTCCCTGGAGTGAGGGGACCGGCTCTTGTCACACAACTTATTTTGGGGTTCAGAGCCACAGCTGCAGTCTGAGGCAGGATGGACCGAGCGGGAGGAGAGCCGCAAAGCTCTTCTGCTTTTAAGTGGGGTTGGAGGCCAGGCGCGGTGGCCAAGCCTGTAATCTCAGCACTTTGGGAGGCCAAGGCGGGCGGATCATCTGAGGTCAGGAGTTTGAGACCTGCCTGGCTACCATGGTGAAACCCCATTTCTACTAAAAATACAAACAATTAGCCGGGCACGGCGGGCGCCTGTAATCCCAGCTACTCAGGAGGCTGAGGCAGGAGAATCGCTTGAACCCGGGAGGTGGAGCTTGCAGTGAGCAGAGATCACGCCACTGGACTCCAGCCTGGGTGACAGAAAAAAAACTTAGGTAAAAAAAAAAAAAAAAAAAAAAAGGTGGGGTTTGAGGGATGGAAGTGGCTGAGGCCCACGCTGGGTGGGGGTGAAGACTACAGATGGCCTCAAAGTCCTCATATATGGAGTCAAGTCTAGCAACAGCTGAAGCCTAAAAACAGCTCTCAAGGCCCCTTTAATGACTTCCCGCTGTCCACTCGGAAGTCGACGGTCCAGTTCCTTCATCAGGCAGAGCTCTGCGTGGACAAAACTGGAATTTGTGGGTGGACAGCAGGGAGCACAGCCACTTACAGGCACAGAGCCTTGAAGGCCACTTTGAGTATAGGCCACAGGGCCAGACCTGGGTTTGCTATTCTTGGGGTGGTGGGACCCCCACCACCTCCCTCCCACCCGCAGTAACCCAGACGGTGACGTGCAGCCGTGGTGCTACGTGGCTGAGACAGAGGAGGGCATCTACTGGCGCTATTGCGACATCCCCACCTGTCACAGTGAGTGGCGCAGCTGGACAGAGGTGGGAAGGAGGGTTGTTTTTGGAGTCATGGAAGTCTGACTCTCCCCCCTCAGTGCCAGGCTACCTGGGATGCTTTGTGGACTCAGGGGCACCCCCAGCACTCAGCGGCCCCAGCGGCACCTCCACGAAGCTCACGGTCCAGGTGTGCCTTCGCTTCTGCCGCATGAAGGGGTACCAGGTACTGCTCACGGGCCCAGCCCAGTGACCCCTGACCTGGACCTAAAGACCCCACTCAACTCCTGTCACTCAGTTGCCAAACCCAGACACCGCTTTCTGAACCTCCAGCCCGATTCCCACCCCGACCCCAGGCCCCACCACTTCACCCCTACCCCAGCCCCTGCCCTGGGGTCACCCAGACTGTGCTCCCAGCTGGCGGGCGTGGAGGCCGGTTACGCCTGCTTCTGTGGCTCTGAAAGCGACCTGGCCCGGGGACGCCTGGCCCCCGCCACCGACTGTGATCAGATCTGTTTCGGCCACCCCGGACAGCTGTGTGGCGGAGATGGGCGGCTGGGCGTCTATGAAGGTGAGGAGTGGGCGGGGACCAGCGGGGCCTGGCAGGGCAGGGGAGCCGCCGTGTCTTGGACCTCAGGGTCCTGACTGCCGGCTCCGCCCTCAGTGTCCGTGGGCTCCTGCCAGGGGAACTGGACGGCGCCTCAGGGCGTCATCTACTCCCCGGACTTCCCGGACGAGTACGGGCCGGACCGGAACTGCAGCTGGGCCCTGGGCCCGCCGGGCGCCGCGCTGGAGCTCACCTTCCGCCTCTTCGAGCTGGCCGACCCCCGCGACCGGCTGGAGCTGCGCGACGCGGCTTCGGGCAGCCTGCTCCGCGCCTTCGATGGCGCCCGCCCACCGCCTCCCGGGCCGCTGCGCCTGGGCACTGCCGCGCTGCTGCTCACTTTCCGAAGCGACGCGCGGGGCCACGCGCAAGGCTTCGCGCTCACCTACCGCGGTGAGCCCCGGCCCAGTGCGCCCTGCCCGCTGTTCCCACCCCGCTCTCCCCACCCCGCCTCACGCCTCTCTCCGCAGGGCTGCAGGACGCCGCCGAGGACCCAGCGGCCCCCGAGGGCTCGGCCCAGACCCCCGCGGCGCCCCTCGACGGGGCCAACGTGAGCTGCAGCCCCAGGCCTGGGGCTCCGCAGGCTGCGATGGGGGGTGAGGCGGGCGCGCGGGACGGGAGGGAGTCAGGGAGCCGCCCTCTCAAGCCCATCCTCACCGCAGCCGTGTGCCCGCAGCCCGGGTCTTCTCGACGGTGACGGCTGTCTCGGTGCTGCTGCTGCTGCTCCTGGGGCTGCTGCGTCCGCTGCGCCGACGGTGCGGGGCGCTGGGGCAGGGCCTGAGGGCGGACCTGTGGTGGGGAGCTGGGGCCCCAGAAGGGAACGGAGCTAGGAAGGAACTCCTGGGTTCTTAAGGGAGCGAGGCTTTGGGTCCACACACAGGATCGCGCGCGGGATCGCAGGTAGAGCAGGACGCTGCAGCGGGATTGGTCGGGCTCGGCTGATGTCTGCTCCCTCTCTAGGAGCTGTCTGCTGGCTCCGGGAAAAGGGTCCCCGGCGCTGGGGCCTTCCAGGGGCCCCAGGAGAAGCTGGGCTGTGTGGTACCGACAGCCCCGAGGGGTGCCCCTGCCCTGCTCCCCCGGGGACCCCCAGGTTGAGGGTTCTGCTGCGGGCTACCGGCCTCTGAGTGCCTCCAGCCAGAGCTCCCTGCGCTCGCTCATCTCCGCTCTCTGACTCTGGACCCCCAGGGTCCGCTGGACTCGCCACCAGCGAGATACTGAGATGCTGTGCTGCGCCGCGCCCTACCTCGGCCTTGCGCCTGTTTAGGGGCAGCTCGGCCTCTGGTCATCTTGGGGAGACCAGAAGTCGGACAGGAAACATCTGGTGCTATTATCTGGGACTTGCCCTTACCGTGGGGGTCCAGATGGTCCAGACCAAAGGGCAAGAGAAATCCAGTCCCCTCTCCATGGACCTTTATGTGGGGGTGGTCTCTGGTTTTAGAGGTCTTTGAACCCCTCTGGGGGTGATCTTAGACTGCTGTCCTCAGTGAGAGGTCACAGGTCAATAAAAACGGTCAAAAAGACCCCTACAGACTTTGAATAAAGGATCTACTTTGGTCCGGGCCTCGAAAGTTCTTCCGCGGTGGGAGAAGCATGTTAATGACCATATAGCCGCCGAGGGTTGCATGTGTCCATGCAAATGAAGGGCGTTGCACGCAGACTTTGGTGGAGCTGCCTAGAATGCAGAGGAGGACCCGGAACGCAGACAGATGGGTGGGTGGGTGTAGTCCTGTAGAAGGCGGGGGCTCAAGAGGAGGAGGATCGTGGGCAGCGTTATGCTGAAGAAGGGGTGCCTTCCTGGTCCCTGCTCAGGGTGGACGGGGCGGAGGCCAACTTTGCTCCCTTGGCCTCCAACCTTACATCTTTTCTGTTTCCTGTCTGTCCTGGGCAGGGCCCCGCAAGGATGCGCCTTGTGGGCGATAACTGGGAGCGAGTTGGGCTGAGCCCACGCTCCGAGAAGCCTGGCGCGAAGGGCAGGGCCTCTCCGGACAGCTGCGGGCGCGTGAGGCACGCCTTCAAAGGCCTGGGTACCATGGAGCGCCTTGCTGCACTCCGGAGGAGTCCGGCCGGTGGAAAGATCACTCTGGAGTGGGGGCGCACCGAATCTAGGCCGGACCCAGGCCGGATCCGTCCGGCAGCACCTTGGACAGAGCCCGGTCTGCAGGGTGGGGCTGGGTGGCGGGACTGTGCCCTCGAGGGTGGGTGCCCAAAGGTGCGGAGACCTGGGTGTCACGCGGAAAGCCCGGATGCACAGTTCTGAGGGACACGAGGTGCCAGGGTCATTCTAGCGGAGCTCGCAGGACCCGGAACGTCGGGTCGCAAGCCCCCAGCCACCCCATACAAATGAGACTGGGATCGCGCATACTATGCTAGGAGGCGAGGCCTGGGCGGCCTCGGGGCGGAGCCTCCCCGCCGGCCGCGCCCATTGGCTCTCGCTGCGCCGACGTCAGAAGCCCAGCGCGCGAAACGCTGGCCTGCCGGCGGGGACTATGAGCCTGGGCGGAGCCTGGCGTCCCCTCCCGCGTCCGGCCGCGCCCGTCCTCCCGGCTGCAGAGAGACTACCGGCCACCGCTGCCGCCGCGAGCAGTCCCTGCGGCGCGACCGCCTCGGCGGAGCCTACCGCAGTCCGCTCAGGCGTCCGGTGCGTCCCCAGCCTCCACCCCGGCGCGGGGGCGTCGGACTCGCGCGTGCGCAGCGCGGGAGGGGCGCGGGCTGCGACCCCCTAGCCAGCGCGTGCGCCGATCGAGCGCAGGGCGGCGGGTGGGCGCCGGGCGCCTGGCAGTGATGGGCCTCCCCACGCTGCGGCCCCACTGAGGAGGCGGCTCGGGGACAGGAGGAGCACGGGCTGCCCGCGTGGTACGGACCATGGCGTTCCTGGCCGGGCCGCGCCTGCTGGACTGGGCCAGCTCGCCGCCGCACCTGCAGTTCAATAAGTTCGTGCTGACCGGGTACCGGCCCGCCAGCAGCGGCTCAGGCTGCCTGCGCAGCCTCTTCTACCTGCACAACGAACTGGGCAACATCTACACGCACGGTGAGCCGCGTCCCGCAACGCGCTTCCCACACCCGTGGCCGCCCTGCCCGCGTTGGGCCGGGGGCTTTGAGGCCGAGGAGGGCCCCAGCGCCCAAGTCCTGGGCTGCGCCGGCCCTGGCACGGCCAGTAGCCGCGGTGACAAAGCTGCCATTGTCCCGGGCCGCGCTGCCAGCTTCCGCTTTCCCGGCGGGTGGGGGCCGGGTCAGGAGAGCGAAGCAGAGTGGGGTCTGAGCCTGCTTAATCCCTCTGAGCCCCAGGGATAGGGAGCCTGGTGTCCAGCCTCTGTAATCCCAGCGCCCTGGGCACCGTCTCCCGTCAGCACCCAGCCGGGAGATGGTGTTGACTGCGGTGAAGAGGGCCCAGGAGGAGCCTCCCAGCGCAGCCGTCCTGACGCCCCCGCCCCAAGCAGCTCTGTCTTGGGGCTCCGCCTGGTGGCGGCTCCTTCTTCCCCCAACAGGCGCCCGGCCCCTCCTCCGCGCCCCGCGGAGCTCTGCTGACACAGCCCTGCCCGTCCTTGAGCTGCCCCAGGCAGGCAAGGGACCCTGAGCGGCCGGGCCTGGCCTGGGTGCCTTCCCCGAGTTTTTGCCAGGCCACATCCCACAAGAGTGGGCAGACTTCAGAGCCCCATTTGGCCCCTGGGAGGCCAGTGCTAGAGGCCGGCGGGGAGGGGTGGAGAACTCCCAGAAAGGGCTAGGCTGGAATGAAACTCCCCGGGGAGAGGCCTGGGGAGATGAGACGAGCCCCTCACAGCCCCCTTCCCTTCATTCTGGACTTGTCTTCCCCTGCCTGGTCTCACCCCTTTTTGGAAGATAAAAAGGCCCAGTGCCTCTATTTGTCTGGACACTTATGAAGAGGGGAGGACTTGGGTTGGGAAGAGCAAGCTAAGTGGCTCCGGGCTGGCATCACTGCTCATGTGTCCTCTTCACAACTCAGCTTGAGGTTTCACTGCCTTAGGCTTCTCCTGTGACCTCCTGCTTGTGTGGGGAGAGCAGTGTGAGGGTGGGAGGGCGCAGGCTTGTCCTCTGCCATTGCTTACTTGCTGGGCTCACCTGGGGCCTGTTGCTCAGCCCCTCCAAGTCTGTTTCATCACCTGCAAAGTGGGGATCATGGTCTCTACTTCCCAGACCATCCTGAGCCATGATAAGTAACCAGTGCCAAAAGCCATTTGCCCAGGGCCTGCCTCTGGCCAAGGCCAGGCGGCCAGCTGGATGACAGCATTACCTGGACCTGTCTTGCTCTGCCCTGTGTTGTGTCTGGACTGTGGTCCCCTTGAGGATGTGACTGAAGCTATCTGGTAGATGACTGTCTCCCTCCCTAGGGTTGGCCCTGCTGGGCTTCCTGGTGTTGGTGCCAATGACCATGCCCTGGGGTCAACTGGGCAAGGATGGCTGGCTGGGAGGCACACACTGCGTGGCCTGCCTGGCACCCCCCGCAGGCTCCGTGCTCTATCACCTCTTTATGTGCCACCAAGGGGGCAGCACTGTGTACGCCCGGCTCCTCGCCCTGGACATGTGTGGGGTCTGCCTTGTCAACACCCTTGGTGAGTCAGGGTCCGAGTGATGGGAGCTGGAGCCACTGGTGGGGGAGGCATGGGACACGCATACAAGCCATGGGTAGGGAAGGGCGGGCGGACCCTCACACTGACGTGCCCTCTCCTGTTCTTTCCTCTGTGCAGGGGCCCTGCCCATCATCCACTGCACCCTGGCCTGCAGGCCCTGGCTGCGCCCGGCTGCCCTGGTGGGCTACACCGTGTTGTCGGGTGTGGCCGGCTGGCGTGCCCTCACCGCCCCCTCCACTAGTGCTCGGCTCCGGGCATTTGGTTGGCAGGCTGCTGCCCGCCTGCTGGTATTTGGGGCCCGGGGAGTGGGGCTGGGCTCAGGGGCTCCAGGCTCCCTGCCTTGCTACCTTCGCATGGACGCACTGGCGCTGCTTGGGGGGCTGGTGAACGTAGCCCGCCTGCCTGAGCGCTGGGGACCCGGCCGCTTCGACTACTGGGGCAATTCCCACCAGATCATGCATCTGCTGAGCGTGGGCTCCATCCTGCAGCTGCATGCCGGCGTTGTGCCCGACCTACTCTGGGCTGCCCACCACGCCTGTCCCCGGGACTGAGCTGCCATGCCAGCCTGCCCACAGCAGCCTCCAGGTGTTCTACCCAACTTGTCTGCAAGGGATTGGCTCCCTGGATGCTTCCAGCTCACGAGACGTCTCAGCAGGAGCCCTGTTCACCCGTTCTTCCCTGTGGACTGACCTCTTCTGCCCATGCCGTGGCACTCCAACTTCCTTCCCTGCCTTTTCCCTCCAAGCTCCTGTTTTACTGTGTCAGCTGGAAGGAAATCTTTCCCTCTTGGGACCTCTTTACCCTCTGTGACCTGTGGGGTTGGACCAGAGGGACTCTGGGGTCATGTCTTGCTCTGAGAGTTCAAGTCCTGCCAGGCCGCCAGCCTGGAGCCCTCACCCCATCCTGCTCCTCCCACCAGGCCTCTGGCCAGCCCTTTGGGCCCAGGCTTCCTGACCTCCATCTTTCTGCCCTGCATACCAGCCCTCCCAGCAGCCACAAGCTTGCCTGCCCTGGCTCCCTCCGCCCAGAGACTATGGAGTAAGGCATTCAGGGCAAAAGGACCAAGGGGGCGTGGACCCTTCTTGTACCAGCTGGCCACAGGCACAAGGGCCGCAGCTGCTGCTTCTAGGAAACGGGCACATGGAGCTCAGTGGCCTCGGATCCTGGGACCTCTGGGCCGTGCCTGCCCTCCACCTTGAGTGCCATACTCCAACAGCTCCAGGTGCCCACCAGGGATGTGCCTGCTCAGGAAACCTCTTTGTTCCACACAGCATGGGGCTTCAGCTGCTGGCCCAAGGCTAGGAGTGCTGGGTTCTACAGCAGGGCTCAGCCTCAGGGGCCTAAGACCCTGGATGACATCAATAAGGGGACAGGAAGGGCCATGTTGCCACATGAGCAAGCTTGGGTGCTCCCAAGGCTCAAATACTTTTTATTGGACATGGCCAGGCACCGAAGACCATGGGAGTTCCCAAGGGGCCCTAGCTTTCAAGGGCGGTGGGAGGGGCACAGGATAAAAGGTTAAAAGTGCAGAGGCAGAGCCTGGGGCTCAGGTTGGGTCTAGGGTGTCCTCAAACAGGCTGAGGAGGTTCCGAGGCTCAAAGGAGGGGAAGGAGCCCCGAGGAGGCTCTGAGTCGATGTCACTTAGGTCCAGGGCATCCCTGGGAGTAGGGAGGAGAGAGTAGTGACACTCAGGATCCAAAAGCCAGCCCTGCCCACCCGAGCCCATGGATCTGCTTACCTGGGTGTGCACCTGCTCCGGGGGGTGGAGGTGCTCCCCACAGTCCGGGCCAGGACAGCCTCAGGGGAGAGTGAGGGCCTGCAGGAGGGCGGGCAAGACAAACAGGGTGTCCAGGGCTAGGGAGTACGGGATGAAACCAGCTCCGTCCCTACACAGGCTCCAGGCTCCCGCCTGACAAACAGGCAGGGAGCCACAGTCAGGGACAATAAAAACTTGGTGCACTCTGAAAGCAGCACTTGGACAGCCTTCAAAGTCCTTCCATCTGGCTGCACTCCAAGGCCCCCTCTGTCCTTTTCAGAACACATGGACTTGACTGAGGCAGATCTGAAGTAAACTTTTAGTGAATGTAAGCCTTCCTGGAACTTCTTGTTCGCTATCAAGTGCCCCCGAGGGAGGAGGTGATGTTTGTCAGGAAGGGGCTAACTGGAGTCCCCAAGAGCTGTCTGCCCCGAGTGTGTGGTTTCCTAATTACAGCCTCTCACTCAGCTACCACGCCCCAGGGACCAAGGACTTGTTCCCGGGGCAGCGCTCCCCAGACTCTAGAGGCTTTCTCTTCCCAGAGAAGGGACAATGTTTTGTCCCTGGGCACTGGCAGCCTCCACTGGTGTCGGGGATGCACGGCCGGCCACTCCCTGGGTGCCGGTGCCCTAATGTGAAGCCAAGCCCTGAGCAGCCAGTCCACACGCCCAGCTGCATTAAGCCCGGCCGGGCCGCACCCCACGTCTTGGGTCCCTTCCCCAGGGTGTGATGGGGGCCAGGTTTGTGGGAGTGGTCCCCATTCACCACGAATCTCCATGGAGCCCCAGTGATATCCCCCACCTTCCTCCCAGCCCCCCATACCCTGCACTCAAACCCACCCTAAGCTGTCGTCATCCCAGTTACTGGAGAGACTGCTGTCCAGGAGCAAGCTGCAGGGTGGTGAGCCAGGCGGGGTGGCTGGCGGGCCTGGGGGCTGTAGCCAGCTGGCAGGGTGAGCCAGCCCATGCCAGAGCCAGCAGAGCAGGGCAAGCAGGGCCTGTGGGGGAGAGAAGCTCAGGATGTGGGCAGGCAGACCCTGGGGCTGGGGGCAGGGCAGGCAGCCGCCACTGTCAGGAGCTTACCTGCCACAGGGCCCACCCTCGGCTCAGGGCCTCCGCTGCCATGCACCACAGCACACCCCAGGCCCGTGGCTGCCTCAACATAGGCAGTGCCAGCAGGGCCTCAGCCGTGGCCCGCAGCTTGGGGTCCGGCTCCAGCATCATGACAAGGACAGAACGCAGCTCGGAAGACAGACCTGCCCATGAGGAAGGACCACATCAGGGTCCCAGAACGCCAACTGCACCCTAAGCCCAGCAGTGCCTCCATGGCCAGCCACTGTCTCCCCAGGAGCCCATGGCAGCACCCCCTCCAGCCCTCACCCACTCACCGGCAGTGAACTCAGGGGGCAGGTAGCCCTGGCGCAGCTGCTGCCAGCCCTCCCCACCATGGGGCAGCTCCATGTTGCATGCCACTTCCAGGATGGTGAGGCCCAGACTGGCAGGGACAGGATGGGGACAGAAGGGGGTAGGGTTGGCCCTGGGACACAGACCCAGTCCCGGGCTGCCTCTTGGAGGTGGGTGGGAGAGGGATGCTGCCTTCCTTCATCAGTCAGGGAAGGGCGGAAGCAGGGGGAAGGGAGGCCCCAGCAGGGCTGATCATGAACCCTGGGCAGGATGGGGACATCATGGAATATGGGCCCTGTGCCCAGGGAACCCACGTGCCACAGTGGTGAGTCCGCCCAGTGCCCTGATGGACAGACACCAGTTACTGCTGACAGGTATGACCATCCTGATGATCAGGGCAGTGGTTACCAGTGTGGACCCTGGAACCCAGTGCCTGGGGCCAGTCTCAGCTGCGCCACCTGCTAGCAGTGGGTTCCAGCAAGGCCCTTAACCTGGCTGTAAATGGAGTGACAATTGTTTCTCCCGTAGAGCTGTGAGGAGGCGGCAGGTTACACGAAGTGGCTCTGGAGGGTTCGAGGCTCACAGGCAGCCTGACCAGAGAGCCTCTCCACTGGAGGGCAGGGACAGTGTCTCAGCCTCATGGCTCTGAGGCCGGGTGTCCTGGGCTAGGGTGGAGCTTCCCTCTTGAGGAACAGAGCTTCCGTCCCAGGAAGGGCCTCCCACAGCCTGCCAAACACCTGGCATGCCCTGGTCCCCACCTGAACACATCCGCTGCTGTCCCATAGGAGCCCTGCAGCAGCTCAGGGGCCATGTAGCGGGGGTCTCCCTCCTGGACCTCGCCAGCTCCTGCTGTACCCAGCTCCACCAGCAATCCGAAGTCACCCAGCTTGCAGCGGCCCCGGGGCCCCAGGAAGATGTTGGCAGGCTTGACATCAAGGTGCACCAGGCCCTGGCCGTGCAGGTGGGCCAGGGCAAGCAGCATATCCCGCAGGTAGCCCCAGACCTGGGCCTCAGGCAGGCTGGCGCCCCAGGTCTCACAGTGCTGCTGCAGGCTGGGCCCGCACAGCTCCGTCTGCAGGTACAGGATGCCGCCCTCCTCCCAGGCCTGCTCCAGCCTCACGCAGCATGGGTGCTGCCCCACCTTCTCGTGGCTGCCCACCTCGGCCAGCTTGCGGGCCCGGTCCTTGGGGCCCCGGAATGGTGACATGGAACGCTTTACCGCATAAAGCCGCCCGTCCTCCTTGGAGCGCACCTGGAAGGGAGGTGGTACCCACACGCAGGGTGGGGGTGAGCCACAAGTGGCACAATCAGGTAGGGGGACAACCTGACAGATCCCATTAAGGGTTCACACATGGGGGACAGTGGTATAGCTGGTATCTGTCTCAGACCCCTGCCCAGGGCAAAAGCAAAACCAGACAAACCTCCATCCCTGAGGCTGGGTCTGTGGAGACCCAGCGATGGAGGAGCCAGGGCCGACCTGCACTGACCCCAGGGGACCTCCTGGATGTGTCAGAAGGTAGAAAAAGCAGCTGCAGAGCAACACAGGCAGCACAGGCTGTGATGTGAAAAGTGGGCTCCCCTGTGAGAAAGCTGACCTGGGGGCCAATGTTGTTTGTACTTTTTAACAAAATTGTCTTCATATAGGACTCATACAAGGGAAAACTATTCTTTAAAAGAAAATATAAATGACTGGAAACTGTGTTTAAGAAAAACAAGGTGGCAGACAGGGGGTAGCTCAGAGCCTGCCAGCCTGGGGAGGGCTGGCCAGGCACTGCACTCAGGGCCGGTGCCAGGGGCCAGGCAGACTCGCCAAGGACCCTGCACAGCTGGCGCCAGGGCCTGAGGAGATGGCACAGGGGCTGCCGCAGCGCGTGCCAGGTTCTGGACAAGGGGCCAGTGTGCACAGAGCAGCCCCTGGAGGGGCCAGCATTGGGGGTGATGGGAGCAGCCAAGTCAAATGTGGAGGGAGCCTGTGAGCCCAGTAGGGACAGGATGTAGGGAACGGAAGGGGATCAGGCTGCCCAGGACCCTGTCCCGCCACAGGAGGGGCAGAGACACAAAGGAGGTCCTCTAGATGGGCCTGGAAGGTGTTCCCTCACTCACCTTGAAGACCTCTCCATAGGAGCCGTGGCCCAGGCGGCTGAGCCTCTGGAAGCTCTGCTGGAAGAAGGACTCTGGCCGGCTTGGGTCATACCCAGGGCTCTGCAGAGTCTCTGAGACCTTGCCCCGGAATGACACCCGCCGGGGCTGCAGCTGGTGCCAGCCTGGGGTCCGAGGAGGGAAGAGGCGGCTGATGGGGATGCTGCCCTTGGCAGGGGGCGGGGGTGGGAGGCTCCGGCTGAGCCCCCTGGGTCTCTTGAGGGAGAATCCAGGTTCTGCGTGGCGGAAGTAGGCCGGGACTGGGATGGGGGTGCCACTCAGGGGTGGTGGGGTGCCCTCCGTGGGCATGGGCATGGCCAGTGCAGGAGGCCCTGGGGGCAGAGACAGAGGCTGAGTACACGGCAGTGTGTCCACTCTGATACCACCTGACCTTGTGGTCCCAAAGAGGCCACAGAAGAGAGCTGTCTACACCACACACTTACTCTACTTCAAACGGCCATGGGGGCAATACGCACCTACCAAGAAAAGGCAGAGGACAGACTCACACTCACCTGCCCACTGGGCTGTTGTATTTTAGAGACGATAGAAACATAAGAGGAAAACCATGGGGCCCGTGTTCTTGAGGGTCTTGCGGTCGGGTAGAGGTTAAGACCAAGGCAGTTTGGGGTCAGAAGGGCTGCGCCTGCATCCCTGACCTTGTCTTGGTCAGCTCTTTGACCCTAGACTACACAACCTCTTCCAAGACCACACGGGCCCACAATCCCTTATCTCCAGTTCCAAAGTGAAAACCCAGAATCCCTCAAGTATCTTTCTTTTTCATATCTGTCATGCCAAAACCCAGCTAGTGGTGTCTACTTCCAGAATGGCAGTGTGCACAGCCCCATGGACGCCTCCCCTAGGGAAACAGCACAACTGGTGATGATTATTCAAAAGCAAGCACTGAAAGCCTCTAGGCATGGTGCCCAGGGCACACAGCAAACAAAGGTTTACACAAGAAAACCTGCCAAGGCCTGGGAATAACAGCAAGCCTATTGGTACCTGAGCCATGACACTCCTGCCCTGCCACCTCCAGCACCCCTCTCCCCCCGCCTAGCACTGTGGGCAGGTGTGGCCAAGAAGGGCTCCCTCTCCCCCAGCTCCCTGTCAAGGGTTAGGGTGTTTGCCCAGGAGGGCCAGGTTCTCAGCACTTCTCAACCCTCCAAGCTCCACGTGGCAGAGGCTAAATTCCAGCTGAGTGTGGCAGACAGGCCGGGGGCTCCCTTCTTCCACCTGCCCCCACACACAGAATAGAAGCTGTATCTCAGGCCTGGCAGGCTGGGAACGTGGAGGCCCAGCTCATTTGTAGGAAGGAGATTCCACACTGGGAGAGGGAAACCAAGAAGGCCAGAGGCTCCTGCATGACCCAGCAACCTGCTCCTAAAGCAACAGCAGCGCTCAGAGAGGTGCACTGCTGTCCTGCCCCCAGTTTCACAGCACGGCTCAGACAGAGATTTAGCCTAGGGGTAGACATAGGTCATAAACAGAGTTCTAGGCCAGGCATGGTGGCTCATGCCTGTAATCCCAGCACTTTGGGAGGCCGAGGCAGGTGGATGGCTTGAGGTCAGGAGTTCAAGACCACCCTGGCCAACATGGTGAAACCCCGTCTCTACTAAAAATGCAAAAATTAGCTGGGCATGGTGGCGTGCGCCTATAATCCCAGCTACTCGGCAGGCTGAGGCAGGAGAATTGCTTGAACCTAGTAGGCAGAGGTTGCAGTGGGCCAAGATCGCACCATTGCACTTCAGGCTGGGTGACAGAGCCAGACTCCGTCTCAAAAAAAAAAAAAAAAAAACACACACACCAAAAAAACAGTTCTCCCCACCCACCACCCCCCTGAAAATTGGCTTGATTTGAAACAGTGCATAGGGAAGTTCAAGTTTAAAGGGGCTGTCAAAATCAGTGGAGGTTTTGGTGGTGAGCTGTTAAGAGACTGGTACCTGTATTAGGGCAACCAGCTGAACCATAAGCCAGCTGGTTTACCACAGAGAAGTGTGGAAAGAGATAGGTAGGAAAAGTCTGCCTGCAGTCAGAACAAACCTCACTGACCTCAAAAGCCACCCTGTCAAAGGAGCTCAAAATTAATTGGATCTGGCTGGGCACAGTGGCTCATGCCTGTAATCCCAGCACTTTAGGAGGCTGAGTAGATCACTTGAGATCAGGAGTTCAAGACCAGCCTGGCCAACATGGTGAAACCCCATCTCTACTAAAATACAAAAATTAGCCAGGTGTGGTGGTGCATGCCTGTAGTCCCATCTACTTGAGAGGCTGAGGCAGGGGAATTGCTGGAACCTGGGAGGGAAAGATTACAGTGAGCCGAGATCGTGCTGCTGCACTCCAGCCTGGGCAACAGAGCGAGACTCTGCCTCAAAACAACACAAAAAAAAATTTAATTGGGTGAGCCTGTGGAACAATTTATGCCCCAAGGTATTGTTTGTTTGCTTGTTTTTGAGACAGGGTCTCACTCTGTTGCCCAGGCTGGAGTGCAGTGGTATGATCTCGGCTCACTGCAGCCTCCAACTCCCAGGTTCAAGTAATTCTCTTGCCTCAGCCTCCTGAGTAGCTGGGAATGCAGGCATGTGCCAACACACTAGGATAAGTTTTATATTTTTAGTAGAGATGTGGTTTCACCGTGTTGGTGAGGCTGGTGCACCAAAGTATTATAAAAAACAATAGAGCAGCCTGGCATGGTGGCTCACACCTGTAATCCCAGCACTTTGGGAGGCCGAGGCAGGTGGATCACAAGGTCAGGAATTCAAGACCAGCCTGGCCAAGATGGTGAAACCCCATTTCTACTAAAAAATACAAAAAAAAAAAAAAATTAGCTGGGCATGGTGGCGGGTGCCTGTAATCCCAGTTACTTGGGAGGCAGAGGCAAAGAATTGCTAATTGCTTGAATCCGGCAGGTGGAGGTTGCAGTGAGCGGAGATCATGCCACTGCACTTCAGCCTGGGCAACAGAGTGAGACTCCGTCTCAAAACAAACAAACAAACAAACAAAAAACAATAGAGCAACAAACTGATCACTGGTGGAGCCTAATAGTTGGGTGTGATTGGGGGAAAAAATAGAGTGGGCCCTCCTAAAACCACGCTTGTCCCAGGGTGGCTATGCACATGCCCATGGCTGCATCCTCAGGGGAGTGGCATGAGAGGCCTCACATTGCAGGGTACATAGACTATAATACAATAGTCCAGCCAGTCACCAACAAATAAACGATCACAGACCCTGGAGGAGGGTGGAGAGCCAGTATGCACAGTTACTACAACATATTACCAAAAATGTCCAGTTTTCACCAATAAACTACAAGATATACAGACACAAGAGGGTATGACCCATACACACGAAAGAACAAAACAGGCAACAGAAACTGCCCCAATGTCACTTTTTTTTTTCTTGAGACAGGGTCACACTATATCACCCAGGCTGGAGTGCAGTGGTAGGATCTCAGCTTACTGCAACCTCTGCCTCCCAGGCTCAAGGGATCCTCCCACTTTTGCCTCCTGAGTAGCTGGGACTACAGGCTTGCACCATCATACCTGACTAATTTTTGCATATCATGTAGAGACGGGGTTTCACCGTGTTGCCCAGGCTGGTCTCAAACTCCTGGACTTGAGCGAACTGCCCACTTCAACCTCCCAAAGTGCTGGGATTACAGGGGTGAGCCACCACATCCGGCCTCCAGATGTCAGATTTAACAAAGACTTCAAAGCAGGCTGGGAGCGGTGGCTCACGCCTGTAATCCCAGCACTTTGGGAGGCTGAGGCAGGTGGATCACCTGAGGTCAAGAGTTCGAGACCAGCCTGGCCAATACGGTGAAACCCCATCTCTACTACAAATACAAAAATTAGCCGGGTGTGCTGGTGCATGCCTGTAATCCCAGCTACTCAGGAGGCTAAAGCAGGAGAATTGCTTGAACCCAGGAGGCAGAGGTTGCAGTGAGCCAAGATTGTGTCACTGCACTCCAGCCTGGGCAACAGAGCAAAACTCCATCACAAAAAAATATATATAATAATAATAATAAATAAAAATCTAAAAAGAGCAGTCTCCAGTATCTGAGGGAGTAGAGAGGTAAGGGGAGGGATGCTACCTGGGCCTGGCTGGCAGGCTGCCCTCCATCTTGCGGAGACTCTTCCTCTGATTCTAATTACCTCAGAGTCCCAGACCAGGGTTTCTCCAAGTCAGGAGCCATGGTATTGGGATCTTCGAGGTCACTGGTCACAAACACAGCCTCCAGGCCCAACCCTGGCACCCTCGGGGACCTGGACCTGTGCATCTTAACCCAGTTCTCCCACCATCCCTATGACTTACGTTCTAGCATGACTGGCCTGGCCCAACAGCCTCAGTGGTGGGATGGGGGAGGTAGGAGCAGGGGCTCCCACGTGAATCCAGGGTGTCCCTGAGCTAAGGCCAGGCAGGGGTGACCTCCGCAGCTTCCAGGGCCCTGGGCGATTGGGCCGTCTCGCCTCACCCTCTCACCAGGCCCAACACATCTGCGGGCCACCTTTCCGGGTAGACTGTAAGTTCCTTCCAGGCAGGGCCGCGGCTGAGTTCACTCCGTGGGTGTGGGGAAACCCTGGCAAACAGAGCAGTGGATGGGCTGTCACGGGAAGGGGCTGTCACCAAGGAAGAGGGGCTGTTGCAGGAGAAGAGGGGCTGTCACTGGGGGAGGGCCTGTCACCAGGGAGGGGCTGTCACTGGGGGAAGGCGTGTCAGCGGGGGAGGGGCTGTCTCTGGGGGAGGGGCTGTCACGGGGGAAGGGCCGTCACGGGGAGCGCGGTGGCGCGGGGTTGATGGACAGCAGGCGGGGTCTCCGGGAGGGACGAGTAGGGCGGGGCCGCCGCTGGGAAGGGGCTCGGGGCAAGGGAACCAGGAATTGGGGAGGACGAGAGGCAGGGGCTGGCGGGGGCGGGCCTGAGGGGATGCGGGCGGGCCGCCCGGGAGGCCTGAGGGGCAGGGGTGACGCCGACCGGGCGAGGCGGAGGGGAGCGGCGAGGTGGCCACGCCGAGGCCCCTCATGGCGGGGTCTGGACTTACCTGGGGCGGCTGGGCGGGGCGCGGGTCCGCGAGAGCCCAGATTCCGGGTCCGCGGAGGCCACGGGAGCCCTCGGGTGGCCCAGCGGGCCGGAGTCTGCCGTCGACTGCTCCGGACGCCCGGGCAGAGGACACCCCTGAGGGGGAACGGCCCGTGAACGCGCGCGGAGCCGCTCGCGCCAAAAATTCCAAACCGGCCTCGAGGCCCCTCCCCCTCCCCTGTGCAGCCCGTCAGGGGTGCCCAGGCTCCGGGGCTCCTCCCCTCGTGCTGCGTGCGCGCCGCCGCCCCGCCCCGCCGCTCACTGCGCAGGCGCACAGGGTCCTCTGCGCTGGCCGAGGGCGTGGGCGGCCGGGCCTCACTCGCCCTCTAGCGCTTGCCGCCTAGTCCTGGGGATGTCCACTGCACTCCAGGCCTCGCTCCCGACACCCACCGCCCTCCCTGGGCTGGTGTAGTGTTTGGGTCCATGAAAGGCACGGCTATCCCGATGCTCGAAGCAGGCATAGCCCCAGGGTTACTCCGGGTAGGACCAGGAAGTCCCTACGACCTCCCGGGTCCCGGCACCCCACTTCTCACTCCGGTCATGTTCTGAGCCAGGGTCGCAGTGGCAGGCCAGACACACGACCCCCAACTCCTAGCGCGCGGCTTCGGGAGCCAGAAAAAGCCGCCTCTTCCAGGAAGCTCTCCAGACAGGCAGGGCTCTGCTTGGCCCGACCTCGCCTACCTGCAGCTTCCCTGCCAACAGGCCCCAGCCACTTTTTTTTTTTTTTTTGAGACAGGGTCTCACTGTCACCAAGGCTGGAATGCAGTGGTGCAGTCCCCAGGTTCAGGCGGTCCTCCCACCTCAGCCTGCCGAGTGTGTGACATCACAGGCCCGCGCCACCGCACTCGGCTCATATATTTTACTTTATTTTGAGACACTGTCTCATTCTGTCGTCCAGGCTGGAGTGTAGTGGCGAGATCTTGGCTCACTATAACTTCCGCCTTCCAGGCTCAAGCGATCCTCCCACCTGAGCCTCTTGAGTGGCTGGGACCACAGGCGCGCGCCACCACACCCAACTAATTTTTGCATTTTTTTGTAGAGACGGTGTTTTACCATGTTGGCCAGGCTAGCCTCGGACTTCTGACCTCAAGCGATCCGCCCGCCTCGGCCTCCCAGAGGGCTGGGATTACACAGCGACTGGCCGCAGGATCATAGTTCACTGCAGCCTCGAGCAGCCACTTCCGGGGCAGCTCCTCCATTCTCTGAGTTTGAAACTTGCTCTCGGCTCAAATCCCTTCAGCGCCGTCCTGGCTGAACGACCTTGGGAATGCACTGAGCCTTTCTGAGCTTGGGATTAGTCTCCTCTCCTGAAAAAAACAGCTGAGGATGCTGAGATGATCCCCTAATGTGATTAGTAGAGGCCCTCGCGGGGCAAGCCGGGCTAGGGATTGTTACTTCCCTCACCGAGGGGCTCTTTATCCGTTTAACTGGGTGGGAGGAGTCACGCTTCCGGCCAACCCTCCCCCAAACGCTGGCCTTCTCACTCACACCTCTCCTTCCGCCTTATTTTTGCTATCCTTCTGCCTTATTTTTGCTATTGTCCTAATCTCTGTCTGATGTTCTATCTTTTGTTTGTGAGTTTACTTGTTGACTACCTGCTCCTCCTAGCCCTGGCCTCCAGAACCAGCCCCCCAAACCCTTCGTGCCCCACAGAAGTCTCTGACAGGTGATGGACTGCAAAGCTTCCCACCCATTCAGTGCCTCCACCCTCTGTAAACGCTCTGTGCATGGAGCAGCAGCGTAGGGGAGGAGAGGCTGGGATCCTGACTGGGGGCGGCAGCCCACCTGCCTGCCCCTTTCCTTGTCCTTTGCATCTCTGGCAGCTGTGCCCTAGTGACTCAGGCAGGATCCTTGTTGATGACTCCAGACTGGCCCCTAGGAGGCCTGGGGCACACACAGGCCCCTCCCCAGCTTCCTAGGGCTACCTCTGCCAGCCCCATCTCCCCGACAGGTCCCCTTCCAACCGCCCATTTTTGAAAATCTGATTTACAATGATAATTAAAAAAAAAAAAAAAAAGCATTGAAACACATGCTTCCGATGTAAATTTCACTGTGTGAGGAAAGGCTGTAATATAAATATATGTAAATGGAAATAAGGAGAGGGAGCAGGTAAGTGCGTGGACTGGTGTGAGGGAAACTAGGGCTGCGATCCTGTCTGTCCCAGTTTCTGCATGTGTAAAATGGGGATAAAAATAAAAGTGTTCTAGCGGAGGCAACATAGCAAGGCCCTGTCTCAAGAAAGAAAAGAGAAAAGAAAGGAAAGGAAGTGGCCGGGCGCGGTGGCTCAAGCCTGTAATCCCAGCACTTTGGGAGGCCGAGGCGGGCGGATCACGAGGTCAGGAGATCGAGACCATCCTGACTAACACGGTGAAACCCCGTCTCTACTAAAAAATACAAAAAACTAGCCGGGCGAGGTGGCGGGCGCCTGTAGTCCCAGCTACTCGGGAGGCTGAGGCAGGAGAATGGCAGGAACCCGGGAGGCGGAGCTTGCAGTGAGCCGAGATCGCGCCACTGCACTCCAGCCTGGGGGACAGAGCGAGACTCTGTCTCAAAAAAAAAAAAAAAAGAAAGAAAGGAAAGGAAGGAAGGGAAATAAAGGAAAGGAAGAAAGGGAAAGAAAAAGAGAAAGAAAAAGAAAGAGAGAGGGAGGGAGGGAGGGAAGGAAGGAAGGGAGGGAGGGAGGGAAGGAGGGAGGGAGGCCGGAGCGGTGGCTCACGCCTGTAATCCCAACACTTTGGAAGGCTGAGGCGGGCGGATCACGAGGTCAGGAAATCAAGACCATCTAAACCATGGCTAACATGGTGAAACCCTGTCTCTACTAAAAATACAAAAAATTAGCTGGGCGCGGTGGCGGGCGCCTGTAGTCCCAGCTACTCGGAAGGCTGAGGCAGGAGAATGGCGTGAACCCGGGAGGCGGAGCTTGCAGTGAGCGGAGATCGTGCCACTACACTCCAACCTGGCCGACAGAGCGAGACTCCGTCTCAAAATTTAAATAAAAAAGAAGAAAAAGGAAAGAAAAGGAAGGAAGGAAAGAGAGAGAGAGAAAAGGTAAATAAAGAAGAAATCAGTGCAGCACAGTGGCACACACCTGGAGTCCCAGCTCCTCAGGAGGATGGAGCAGGAGGATCACTTGATCCAGGGAGTTAAAGGCTGCAGTGAGGGCCAGGCGCGGTGGCTCACGCCTGTAATCCCAGCAGTTTGGGAGGCTGAGGCGGGTAGATCACCTGAAGTCAGGAGTTGAGACCAGGCTGGCCAAAATGGTGAAACCCCATCTCTACTAAAAATACAAAAATTAGGCCGGGCGCGGTGGCTCAAGCCTGTAATCCCAGCACTTTGGGAGGCCGAGACGGGCGGATCACGAGGTCAGGAGATCGAGACCATCCTGGCTAACACGGTGAAACCCCGTCTCTACTAAAAAATACAAAAAACTAGCCGGGCGAGGTGGCGGGTGCCTGTAGTCCCAGCTACTCGGGAGGCTGAGGCAGGAGAATGGCATAAACCCGGGAGGCGGAGCTTGCAGTGTGAGCTGAGATCCGGCCACTGTACTCCAGCCTGGGCGACAGAGCGAGACTCCGTCTCAAAAAAAAAAAAAAAAAATACAAAAATTAGCTGGGTGTGGTGGCAGGCACCTGTAATCCCAGCTACTCGGGAGGCTGAGGCAGAAGAATTGCTTGAACCTGGGAGGTAGAGGTTGCAGCGAGCACAGATCGCACCACTACCCTCCAACCTGGGTGACAAGAGCAAGACTGTCTCAAAAAAAAAAAAAAAAAAAGGCTGCAGTGAGCCATGATTGAACTACTGTACTCCGGCCTGGGAAACAGAGTAAGACCCTGTGAAAAATATAGAGTAATAATAATAGCAGTTCCTCCTTCCTCGGGGAGTATGAGCACTAAATGAGAAAATGCCTGTGAAGTGCTTAGCACAGAGGCGAACACACAGTAGGGGCTCACTCATTGTTTAAGAATAACAGGCTGGGCGAGGTGGCTCACGCCTGTAATCCTAGCAGTTTGGCAGGCTGAGGCGGCAGGTCACTTGAGCTCAGAAGTTTGAGACCAGCCTGGGCATATGGCAAAACTCCATCTCTACAAAAAATACAAAAATTAGCTGGGCATGGTGGTGTGTACCTGTGCTCCCAGCTACTCCAGAGGGTGAGGTGGCAGGATCCTTGAGCCCAGGAGGTGGATGTTGCAGTAAGCCGAGGTGGCACCAGCTTGGGCGACAGAGCGAGACTCGGTCTCAAATTAATGATAATAATAATAATAAAACAGTAAGACCCCCTCATCTGTACAGTCTGTTGCAGTTTTCAACGCTGCAGTCTGGGCCAAAAAGAGGCCCCAGGAGGAAAGAAGCCGGGACTCCTCTAACCACCCTGGGGTCACAGGGACCGAGGCACTGGCCCGCAGGGTTCCGGACCAAAGCGCTTGGCCGACCTCCTTCCGGGAGGAATCCTCCCAGCCGCAGCCCAAGAACGCAGTTCCCGCTAGTCCCACCCGTACGATAAGCGCGGGCCGCGCGCGCCCCCATGTGTCCTATTGCCGCCACAGCACCCGCGGCTCCGCCCAGACCCTCCCAGGAAGGCGCACATCCGGTTTTGGCCACAAAAGGAAAGGCGAGGCCCGGCGCGGTGGCTCGCTCCTGTAATCCCAGCACTTTGGGAGGCCGAGGCGGGCAGATCACCTGAGGGCAGACGTTTGAGACCAGCCTGGCCAACGTGGCCCCTACTCTACTAAAAATACAAAAATTAGCCGGGCGTGGTGGCGGGCGCCTGTAATCCCAGTTACACAGGAGGTTGTTACACAGGAGGCTGAGGCAGGAGAATCGCTTGAACCCGGGAGGCAGAGGTCGCAGTGAGCCGAGATCGCGCGACTGCACTCCAGCCTGGGCGACAAGAGCAAGACTCCGTCTCAAAAGAAAAAGAGCGAGGGAATGATGACCACAAGGGCAAATGTGGCTATCCTAATGGGAGGGAGGGGACTGTGGTGGGTGCTTCTGCGGAACTGATTTCTTGACCCGGGTGCTGGGTGCATAGGGGTTGTCTCATAAGTACGATTGCTACACAGCACATTCTCGTGTGTGCTAATCTTTGCATGCTATGTTTCACACTTGAATAAGGTTTTTTATTTTATTTATTTATTTATTTTCAGATGGAGCCTTGCTCTGTCGCCCGGCTGGAGTACAGTGGCACGATCTCGGCTCACTGCATCTTCCACCTCCCGGGTTAAGCGATTCTCTGGCCTCAGCCTCTCGAGTAGCTGGGACTACTGGCGTGCACCACCATGCCCAGCTGATTTTTGTATTTTTAGTAGAGACAGGGTTTCACCACGTTGGCCAGGATTGTCTCGATCTCTTGACCTCGTGATCCACCCACCTCGGCCTCCCAAAGTGCTGGGATTACAGGCGTGAGCCACTGCGCCAGGTCTGCATAAGGTTTTAATGAACTGGCAGATGGGTGGGGAGAAGGAGTTCACAGAGGTCAGCTTTGCTGGTGTGAGTTGCCTTGGGACGCCTAGGAAGGTACACTAGAGGCTCCGATGCTTGGGTATGGGCTGAAGAGCTGCCCAAGCAGAGTGGCCTGCAGGACCCTCAGCACAGCTGCGAGTGCAGAAGGTGTCAGCCCGGCTGGCGCCTGGCCACTGCTCCAGCTGTCCTCCCCAAATTCCTGCCCTCACAGGTGCCACTGGTGTCAAGCAGCTGGCAGGGAGTCTCTTGCCATTTTAGGGCAATGCACTTCCTGGGCCTGGGTCCTGCACTTTCAACATCCCTGCTGTCGCCCTGCCCTTGGCCCTCAGCCCTAGCCCCTCATAGCTGCTCCTCTGTTCAGAGGCTGTGCTGTGTCCCCCTCAGGCCAGGGTGCCTGGGAGCAAAGGGTAGCCCAGGTCAAGACTCCATCAGGGGCTCTCCCAGCCCACACATAGACTCTGTGCTGTCAGGCAGGCCCTGCCTGGGTGGGTCTGGGGGTGAGTAGAGAGGACTGGCTGTGCTGGGAGTACGAGTGGTGGCATTGCAGGGGCTGGGACACCCGACTGGACCCAACCTGGTCCTGAGTGACTGTCAGGCTGGCCCGAGGCCCTGGGCTGGCTGGCATTTTCCAAGGCCATGCTAGCACCAGGCAGACTGGCAGTGGTGGCGGGCACTGGTGTTCCCTCTGGCAGTGGCCAAGCAGGTGCCCATCCTTTACCTCCCACAGGGCACCTCCTGGTTTCCTGCCTGCCTCCTCCTGGGCTACGCTTTCCCAGTGCCCTGCAGGGCAAGCCATGTGTCTGTGTAGGAGCTCTCAGCTGGCCTCGGTCTCAAGCAGACACCTCATCCCGTCTGGCATAACTGGGCCTACTGCCCGCCTGTAAGCATGTAAGATGCTTGAGAGCAGGGACAGCAGGCATGGGGACTTCCAGACTGCTGGGGTTCAGATCTCAGCCCCACCGCTCGGGAGGTGCACAATCTGAGCCAAGTCCCTTCCCCCTGCCTCTGTTTTCTCATCTGTAAATGAGGAAAAGCAGCAGCTCCTCCCAGTAGCCGCAACATAGAGGTGCTCTTATTGTCATTTTAGGGGAGAGTGAACACACACAGGAAGGCCCCGAGCCAGATGGAGTGGGTGTTTGCACCCTGTGTGAATCCAGCACTCAGCTGCTACCCACGGGGCTATTCGGCTACCCTCCATGAATATGCGGGGGACATGTGCCTGCTGCCATGGGCGGGGCAGGTGGCCTGGCAGGAAAGTCCTCCCAGGGAGTCTGAATGGACCATCCCTGCTACCCTGGGCACTCATAGGATGGATGGGGCCAGGGGGCATCCCTGAGCCCCTGTCAGCCACCCATGAAGGTCCAGCCTCTGGGACCCCAACTCATGGCTGTCTGCCAGGCAGGACAGGAGCGGGGCATTCAGGGCACTGTTCTGAGGCGCTGGGCTGAGGGGCCCTGCCGTGAGCACGCAGGCCTTGTGCAAAGGTGGGTCTGTAATGGGGAGGTGGGCACCACAGGCATCATAGTGTGCCTGTGGGTGTGAGCCCTGTGGGGGGCTTCATGTGTGGGGAGAGAGAGCAGCAGTGGGGTACAGCCTACAATGTGGGTGAGAGGGGAGGCAGAGAAGGAGGGGGCGCAGGGACCTAAGTGCTGGGCTGGCCTATGAGTAAGGGTACCTGGTGGTAACTAACCCTGTAGTCTATTGGCGGCTGGACCTGGCCACAGAGGTGTGGGCTCAGGAACCTCTCTCGGAGAAACCTCTGCTGCCCCTTCCTCATTATAGCCCTCTCCAGACCCCCAGCCTAGCTGCGCTGCCTGGCTTGGCAGGCTGGACTCCTTAGCCAGAGGTGCCAGGAGGGGCTGGCTGGGCCAGGGACAGGCCAGCAGACAGACAGGGTGTGGGACCTTCTGGAGGAGGGTGCAGGGGCTAGGGGCTGAGTCACTGTCATCCCCAGCCAGCCTGGTGGGGTCTGAAGGCTCATTGAGGGTTGGTGCCTGTTGTCCAGACCTCCATGCCCGGCGCCTCCCTTCCAGGCCCCCAGCACGGGGCCCCAGCTCCAAGTCCATCCACCCAGCCCCAGGCATGGAGAGCTGCTCCAAGCCCTCCACGTCCCCTTCTCAGCCTCTCCTGCAGGCCTGCCCCCCAACCCTGATCGGTGGCTCCGCTAGTCTGTGATCCAAAGTTAGAGTCGCTGCTGAGGCAGGAGATGAGGCAGAGCTGGAGGGCCTCCAAGGACTCTCAGAGAGGCTGGGCACAGTTGGCCCATCCTCATGTGTCCCTGCCCCTCCTGGAAGGAGGAGAGAGGAGGAAGGGGTGGCTCTGAAGTTTGGGGCTCTGGCCCACTCTGGCAGCCGAGCCTCCATGAGGACAAAGGACCCCCCGGTGGGGTCTGTGTAGTCTCAGGACTACACGGGATGACTCCTGGCTTTTGTTGGGACCACCAACCGCCTGTCAGACAGGGTCTGAGATGCTGTCACCTCCACCCCTGCTGTCTGCAACACTCCAAAGCCCTGGTTCCTGCCCTCTCCCCAGCTGTGTTTGGGCTGGGTCTAGGGTGCCTGCCTGCCCCTTGCTGGGGGGACATCTGAGCCCTCTGGGCCTGGAGCCAGGGCCTGAGTCGCTGACAGCGGTGGAGAAGTCTAGGGGGCCTGTCCTGCTGTCAGCGCCCATGATGGATGAAGAGCCAGAGCTAGACTTCTGCCACAGGGAGAGGTGGGGGGCTGACCCCCCAGGGTCTGCAGGCAGAGCCTCTGCCTCTCGCAGCTGGGGTGCCTGGGTGAGGGTCCCCACCCAGCCAGGGGTGTTTAAAGGCCCAAAGGTTGTGGGCACTCCCACTCTGCCTAGAGTCATGGGTGCCTGGGCCTTCCCTGCAGCCCTTTTCCTTCTCTGCCTGACTTCTAAGAGCCTGCAAGGTGGTGAGGGCAGCTCGGGGCTAGGGGTTGTAGAGTGGGCATCTGTGACTGGGGCTAGGGGTCCAGGTGGGGCCCTGGCCGGATACTGGGGTTCTGGAGACAAGGAGGGCTGGGGTGTCGGAAGCCTGGTCTGGGCAGAGAATTCAGACAGTGAGGGTTTCTGGGGGCTGGAGGTTAGATGCCTGGGCCCTTCCCCATCTCAGCCTCTGGGGCCCCCAGCCTTGAGTCAGCACCACTTTGCTCCCCCAGGGCTGCCCCCGCTGCCTCCTGGCCTGGGGAAAGGTAATGGCCCCTCTGGCACTGGGGTCAGGGAAGAGTCTCCCATCTCTCCCGCTCTGGGGTGCGTGGGAGCTCTCTGGGACTCCCGATGCGGGGCCCAGGAGAGCTCAGGGCCCTTGCTGTCTTCCGGGCAAGGAGTCTCATCAAGTATCCACTCGGGGGGGAGCACAGACACCCTGCGCTCTAGGAAGAGTCCACCGGGCAGAACATACAGCCCTGAGGAGGGGCCTGGGCTGCCTGAGAAGGGTGGGCAGGTGTGACAGCAGGGGCGGACCTCACGGCAGCCCAAAGGAGCCTGGAGGGGGAGAAGAGGGAGTGGACAAGAAGAGCAGAGTCTGCTGAGGGGCAGGAGGCGAGTGTCATGGAAGGGTCTTTACTTCAGGGACCTGGGGGGTCCTAAAGGTAGGAGGAGGGGCTCCCCCAAGCCCTGATGCATCTGAGCTTCAGGAGAGAAAGATTGGGGGGCGGAGGCGGTGAGAGGCAGAGGAGAAGATTTCCAGGAAGGGAGGGGAGCCTAGTACTGAGAATGGATGGGAGAGGAGAGGAAGAGGGCGGAGTGGGATCTGCCCCACAACCCCCCAGAGCCCCAGCTCAGACACCTTCCTCCAGGTCCAGGGACCCTCTAGCCTCCACTGCCCTGGCCCCAGACTACTTACCTGCTTTGCCCTCTACCCTCCTGTGACAGCAGGGAGACTGAGACCTGGAGAAGGGGGTGGCATCCAGATTTGGGCCCCTTTGCCCCCCATAAGTTCCCCTGCTTCTCCCTGAACCCCACAGGCTTAGAGAGCCCAAATGACTACCGATCCGTTAAAAGCTGGTGGCGGGGTGCTCGGGGAGGGTGGCACACCAGCTCCCAGCTGCTCCAGCACCCCAGTTCAACATCTCAGTTTTCCCACAGCCTATGGCCCCCACAGTGGTCTGGGAGCAGGTGAGGCCTGGCATAGGGAAGGGAGGCATCTGAGGGCAGGGTACAGGGCAGGGAGGAGGCACGGCAGGAGCAGGGAAAGCTGGTGGGGGGCAGGTAAAGGGGAAAGCAGTCATCTCAGAAATACCAGAAATACGCGGGGACAGAGCTGAGCCCCAGAGCGTCCCCCAGGCACCCTGGCTGGGGAGAGGGGAAGGCAGGCAGGAAGAAATGGAGCAGGGCAGGGAAGAAAGGAAAGAGAGAAGAAAGGAAGGAGAGAGGGAAGGAGGGAGGGAAGGTGGCTGAAAGCACCCACCTGTGCCCCACAGCCCTCCACCCTCATGGGAAGGGACTGAGTTCCCACAGGCCCGCTGCTTGGGCAGGTTGTGGGCCAGGTGCGGGGTTCTGGGGAGATCCTGGGAGAAGAGTATCCCTCACCTCCCTGTCTCTCCAGGATCTGAAGGGGGCGTGAACCCACAGAAGCCAGGTGAGCCCTGCTCCGGCCCCAGCTCTTCCTGTCTCCCCCTCTTTCTCTTACACTCCTCACCTCACCTCATCTCTCTCCAGGATTCAGGGTCAGGCATGGGCTGGGAACCCAGCCAGGTGCGAGCCGTGGGGTCCCCTCCTTGCCTCCCTCCCAGGCCTCAGAGGGAAGAGGCAGGATTGGAGAGTCATTGTGGTGGGGGGATGCACAGGGAGCCTCTCAGGTTTGCTGGTGTCTGGCTTAGTCCAAGGAGGGGTCCAAGGGTCTTGTACCCCCACCTCAGCTGAGATCCCAAACCTTCTCAACTCACCTCTCTCTCTCCCACAAGCCCTTCCATTCAGATTGGCTATGGAGCAGGTAGAGGTGGGAGTCGGGGAGCTGGAAGCCAGGATTCTAGGGGTATCCCTGGGATGGAGATTCCTGAGCCCCTCATCTGATCCCCCTCTTTCCCAGACACTGAAGGGGGCATGAAACCCCAGAACCTAGGTGAGGCTCGCCCAGCCCCTGCCTGCCTCACTCCTCCTAACTCCCTCCTGCCTTCTCACCCCAGGTTCAGGACCTTCCCAGGTGCTGCAGCCCAGCCAGGTGAGGCGGGGATGTGGGTATGGAATGGGAGGGGCTTGGGGGTGCCTAATCTTTGCCTGATACTGTGGGGGAGGGGATGCAACCAGATCAGCATTTCCAGGTTCCTCTCCAGGCTCCCCCAGGCCTCAGAGAGGGCAGAACAGGTGGGTGTCTCACAGGAGGTGGGCAGGAGGGGAACCATGAGGAGTTCTGATGTCTGGCTTTGTAAGGGGACAGGGGCACCTGGGCCTCACCCCTGCCTCAGCTCCGTGTGGCTGTGGAACAGGGAGCCCGGGGCAGGAAGGCAGGGCCCCTTCATCTGCCCATCTCTCTTCCCAGGCTTTGGAGGGGCTGTGAAACCCCAGAAGCGGCCGGGCGCGGTGGCTCAAGCCTGTAATCCCAGCACTTTGGGAGGCCGAGACGGGCGGATCACGAGGTCAGGAGATCGAGACCATCCTGGCTAACACAGTGAAACCCCGTCTCTACTAAAAATACAAAAAACTAGCCGGGCGAGGTGGCGGGCGCCTGTAGTCCGAGCTACTCCGGAGGCTGAGGCAGGAGAATGGCGCAAACCCGGGAGGCGGAGCTTGCAGTGAGCTGAGATCCGGCCACTGCACTCCAGCCTGGGCTACAGAGCAAGACTTCGTCTCAAAAAAAAAAAAAAAAAAAAAGAAACCCCAGAAGCCAGAGGCGAGCCCACCCCACACCTGTCCCAGTGTCCACTTCCCGCCCTCTGTCTCTGCTCAACACCCCATTCCCCCCTCCTCATGTTCCTCTGGCTCTGTCTCCCCAGGATATGGAAACGGGCTGGGAGCAGGGGCCTTCCCAGTGGCCGGAGCCCAGCCAGGTGAGGACAGGTGGGACAGGACCTGGGCTTCCAGGAGGGAGGGGGAAGGGGTAGAGCAGAGTCAGGGAACCAGGAGCTGGGAGAGCTGGGCTTTGGAGGGAGGGCAGGGCTCGGCCACTCTGTCCCTTCCCAGGCCCGGGAGTGGGCGTGAAACCTCCGAACCCAGGTGAGGCAGAGCCCTGTCCCGCCCTGCCCACTTATATCCAGGCGCCTCTGTATCCCCCAAGCCTGCCCACCCCACTGCTCATGGCCCTCACCTCTGTCTCCCCAGGATTGGGGAGCAGAAGTAGTTTGGGCGCTGGCATTCTTCCAGGGGCAGGAACCCCACCAGGTGAGGGTGGCTGGGCAGGGGCCGCAGGGAGGGGCGGGCAGGAGGGTTCAGGGTCCCAACTCTCATTCTTAGGGGAGGAGCTCTTGGGGTCAATGTCAGCCTCTTTCTAGCTCTCCCCATGCCTGGGGGAGAGGGAACCTCAGAAGTGGATGAAGGAAGGACCCCGCCCACATACCACCTCCCTGCTATGCTCACCATGTCTCGTCCCTCTCTGTCCCCCTCTCAGTCTGTGTTATCCACCCCAGGCGCTGGTCCCTCTCTGGCCTGCCAATGCCATTCCTGGGGTGGGGACTCCTGTGGAGGTCTCTGAGTTGCTTCCTGGGCATGCGCCCTTAGAGAACTGTCAGAGCATGGGGCACAGCGGCCCTGGGGTGGTGTTCGGACCCGCACTACACATGGCCTAGCTCCAGCCTCTGCCTCCCTCGCCCCACAGGCCCAAAACCAGGTCAGGGAGAGTAGGGTGGAGCTGAGGGCCTGGGCTTGGGTCTGGGGGCTCCAGGGAGGAGCAGGCTCCTTTACCTGGTCTCTCTCTCTATATTCCTGATGTGGGGTGGGGGGTGAAACCTCCGAAGCCAGGTGTGCCTCTCCTTTCCTGTGTCCCTGCCCTGCACTCCCCGCACACACACATCCAGCCCCAGCCTCTGCTTCCTCCTTCCCCTTGGTCTCCCAGGATCTGGTGATGGGAACAGGATGGGAGCTGGGGCCTTCCCAGGAGCTGGAGCCCAGACAAGTGAGGGCACCTGCACCACACTGGGATTCTAGGAGGCACAGGGAAGAGCCAGTGGATGTCAGAGGTCCAGAGGGCAGAAAGCTTATTTCTGGGGGAGGACAGGGGATGGGTGGGGTCCGTGAGCCCCTGCTCTTCCCTCCCCTATCTTGACTGTTTCCCCTGAATCTACGGCCTTGTCCCACCCTCAAGGCCTCCCCATATCCACCCCTCACACCCTGCTTTTCCTCCCAGGATACGGCAATGGAAACAGACCGGGAACCCAGCCAGGTCAGGGCCGAAGGGGCTGGGGTGGCTAGGAGGGAGAGGTCAGGGGCCTGGGGCCACACTCTGGGTACCAACGGATGGGCTCTTGGGGTTCATTCATTCACCCAGTCTCCCCTGAGCACCTGCCCTAAGTCAGGCCTCGGCTGGGCATGGAGGACACCCGAGCTGGTCAAGCGTGGCCACGGTCTGGACTCCTAGGTCAAGAGCCACATCCAGCTTCAACTGCGGTCGGGCCTGGGAGGGAGTTCACAGAGACGGAAAGGGAGAGGGCAGGGGTCCTGCGAGACAGAAAGCGGGAGGGCAGGGCTCCAGGCCCTAGCTCATTCCCACTGCACCACCATCCACACTCCTGTGTCTGCCCCTCAAATAGGTCCTGCCACTCAAAATGGCTTTGGACCAGGTAAAGAGGGTGGGGATGGAAGCAGGGAACCTGGGGCTGAGATTCTGGGCACAGGTCCAGAGGAAAGGATCCCTCACCCTCTCATCTTTCCCCCAGGCTTTGGAGGGAGTGGAAAACTCCAGAAGCCAGGTGAGCCCCACCCTGTTCCTGTCTCGCTGCCCATTTCCTATGCATCTGCCACTGCTTCCCTAGAGTCCCGGATCTCCCCATTCTCTTTGGCTCTTTCCCGTGGGATTTGGGAATGGGAATGGGCGGGGAGCCGGGGCCTTCCTGGGAGCTGGAACCCAGGCAGGTGAGGCCCTGGAGTTCTGGGAGCATGGAGGTCTTAGGAGTTGGGGGTTACTGATATGGGGGCCTGTCCCTGGTCCTGAGCAGAGAGGAAAGGCTGGGTGGACTAACAGAAAGTCCTTCCCCTTCTCTTCCCAGGCCTGGCAGGGGAACTAAAGCCTCAGAGAGCAGGCGAGCCCCAACCTCTAGCCTCCCAACTTGGTCTCACACAACAAACCTCATTCGGCAAACCAATCCAGGCCTGGAGCGGTGGCTAACACGTGTAATCCCAACAGTTCGGGAGGCAGAGTTAGGTGGATCACTTGAGCCCAAGAGTTCAAGACCACCCTGGGCAACATTCCCAAGCTGGTCTTGAACTCTTGGGCTCAAGCAATCTACCTACAAAAAAAAAAAAAAAATACAAAACCTAGCCAGTTGTGGTGGCACGTGCCTATGGTCCCAGCTACTCTGGAGGCTGAGAGGGGAGGATCACTTGAGCCCAGGAGGTCGAGATAGTAGTGAGCGGAGATTTCACCACTGTACTCCAGCATGGGTGACAAAGGGAGACCCTGTTTAAAAAACAAACAAACAATCTGTGAACCATGCCTGTTCTGAGCCAAGCAGGTGCTGGGGACAGGCCCTCCCCAACTAGGGCCACGCTGGGGCATACAGTATGAGCTGAGGCTGCCCCAGAGCTGGGCCCTGGGCATTCTGAGTAGGAGGCAGTGGAGGCCAGGGAGGAGAGGAGAGAGTGGCCCAAGCCGCTGAGAAATTGGACCAAAAACAGAGTTTTGAACAAAGAAGGTACCAGCTCCAGCAAGAACTCAGACCTAGCTGGGCACGGTGGCTCATGCCTGTAATCCCAGCATTTTGGGAGGCGAGGTGGGTGGATCACTTGAGGTCAGGAGTTCGAGACCAGTCTGGCCAACATGGTGAAACTCCGTCTCTATTAAAAATACTAAAAATTGGCCGGGCGTGGTGGCAGGCGCCTGTAATCCCAGCTATTCAGGAGGCTAAGACAGGAGAATTGCTTGAACCCGGGAGGCGGAGGTTGCAGCAGTGAGCCAAGATCACGCCATTGCCCTCCAGCCTGGGCAACAAGAGCGAGACTCCATCTCAAGAAAAGAAAAAAAAAAAAAGTCAGACTCAAGATGTGGCAGGAGCTGGAGCTTGACAGTTGGAGGCTGCTGAGGAAAGGAACCCATCTTTCTGGCTGGTTGAAGTTGGAAGTGGGGACACCCCTGCCTGAGGTGGCTGGAGATGGCATCCAGGGCTCCGAAGGGCCTTAACCCTTTCTCTCCTCCACAGACCCCACTGCTCAAAACGGCTATGAACCAGGTAGGGGCGGGGCTTGGGTTTGGGGAGACCCACAGCTAGGGCCCCAAGTTCCTTAGCTGCTCCCTGTCTCTCCACCAGGCTATGGGTGGGCCATGAAATCCCAGAAGCCAGGTGAGCCCTGCCCCAGCCTGTCCCTCTGCCTCCCCAAACCCTGAGCTCCCTCCTCTTATTCATACCCCGCCTTGATCTATTCCCCCAGGATTCCAGTACAGGATTGGGCTGGGAGCCCAGCCAGGTGAAGGGGGTAGAGTCTGGGGTTCCGGGGTCCGCATCTGGGCGGCCTCTTCCTCCCAGAGGTGGGATTGGTGAATGATGGGGAGGGGTGACGGGGCATCTCCAACCCTGGCTTCTGGCTTGGCCCTGAAGGGGAACCATAGGCACTGTATCCCCAGCTTAGCTCAGCCCTCCCTCCCCAACAAGCCCCCCACCTCAGAATGGCCCTGGAGCAGCTCCTGAGGGCATGGGAGGAGCTGGGGTCCGGATGCTGAGGTTCTGAGGTGGATCTGAGTTGGGGGCTCCTGGGTACCTCATCTGCTCCCCATTTTCCCGAAGGCTTTAGAGGGGGCATGAAGGCATAGGAGCCAGGTGAGCCTGACTCTCCCCGGGCTTCTGTCTCCCCAATGTTCAGAGCCCCCTTCCCGCTCTCATCCCCACCTCCATCTGTCCCCCAGGATTAGGGAATGGGAATGGGTTGGGCGCTCAGCCAGGTGAAAGAGGTGGGGTCTGGGGGTCTACCCCTGGGGCATCCTCTCCCTGCCTCCTTTCCCAGTCTCATGGAGGGCTGAGCTGGTGAATACCTGAAGGGATGCTGGGAGGAAGCCTCCAGTATTCCCTCAGCTCCACCTCAACCAAACCCCAAATCATCACCCCACCCTCCTCTCCCCATAGTCTTGACAGTCCAGAATGGATTTGGATTTGGAGCAGGTAAGAGCAGGGGTGGGGAGGGGCTGGGGGAGAATGTGGGTGGGGCCCCTGAGTCACTCACCAACCCCCCATATCTCCTCCAGGCCTTGGAGGGAGTGTGAAGCCTCTGAAGCCAGGTGAGCCCCACCCTGGTCTGCCTCTCCATGCACGCACCCCTGAAGCCATAAGCATCCGGTTCATGCTCCCTCTCCCTCTCCAGGATATGGGAAGAGGCTGGGAGCAGGGGCCTTCCCTGAGGCTGGAACCCAGCCAGGTGAGAACACCTGGAATAGGAGCTCAGGCTTTTTATTTATTTATTTTTTGAGACAGAGTCTCGCTCTGTCGCCCAGGCCTGGGTCCAAACAATTCTCCTGCCTCAGCCTCCCGAGTAGCTGGGATTACAGACATCCACCACCACACCTGGCTAATTTTTGTATTTTTAGTAGAGACAGGGTTTCACCATTTTGGTCAGGCTGGTCTCGAAGTCCTGACCTCAGATGATCCACCCGCCTTGGCCTCCCAAGTGTTGGGATGACAGGCGTGAGCCATGGCACCAGGCTGAGCCCAGGCTTCTTAGAAGGAAGGGGGAAGACAGAGAGCGGGCCAGGGGGCCAGGAGGGCAGAGTGTGGGTCTGAACCCTGAGGAATTAAGTGCCACTGTCTGGCCCAGTGTGGCTCTGTCTCCGGAGTGAAGCCTCAGAAGCCAGGCTGGGGAGGGCCCTGGCCCCCCGCCCTGTCTCTAGAGCTGCCCACAGCCGACTGAGCTGCCTCCTCCTGACGCCCCCTCCGAATGCCGCTGTCTCACACCCACCCCATCCCTCCCCCCAGGATATGGCCACAGAAATGGACCGGGAGTCCAGTCAGGTGAGGGTAGCTGGGCCTGGCTCGCAAGGGGTCAGGAGGTGGGCAGGCAGAGAGAAGCTGGGGCCACAGGGACAGAGGGCTGGTGTCTGAGGATCAGCAGCACTGGCTGGAGTTGATGTCAGTGTCTCTGTCTCTCCCAGGCCTAGGAGCAGGGATGAAGCCTCAGATGCCAGGTGAGGGGACTGCCTGCGTCTGTGGCCCCACCTCCCCTAGATCCTGGCGCTCTAGTTGGTTCTGCGTGGGACTCCCAGGGGAGGGGTGACCCCTGCCTCATGAGTGAGGGGAGGTCTGTAGGAGCACCGAGGACCGAGGGGAGAGTAGGTGGAGGAGAGACTGAGAGCCCCCTTCCTGGGCCCTGCCTCCCTGTCCCCCACTGGCCCAGCCTTACCACTCTTCCTTTTTTGCCCCACAGGCCTGGGAGCTCCAAATGGCTATGGACCAGGTAGAGGCGGGGCTGGGGTTCCAGGAGGTCCGGAGCGGAGGCCTTGGGTCCCTCACTTGCTCCCTGTCTCTCCACCAGGCTATTCAGGGGTTGTGAAGGCCCAGAAGCCAGGTGAGCCCTGCCCAGCCTGTCCCTCTGCCTCCCCGAAACCCTGAGCTCCCTCCCTCATTCATACCCCATCTCACTTCCACCGGGATTCAAGAGGGGGCTGGGAGCCCAGCCAGTGAGGGGGTGTCGGGCTGCTGTTCCTGTCTCGCTCCCAGGCCTCCAAGGCAGGTGGGCACCAAAATAAGGGAGGAGAGGCGGCTCCAGGATCCCTGGTTTCTGACTTGGCTCTGAAGGGGGATCCAAAGGCCCTTCGCCCTCTCCTTAGCTAGAATCCCAAACCCCCTGCTCACCCCTCCCTCCCCACAGGCCCCTCAGCCCAGAATGGCTACAGAGCAGGTACTGGGGTGCTGGGGTTGCTGGGAGTGCAAAGGAGGAGAGAGGTAGGGGCCTGGGTCTCCCCTGACACTGTTCTGAGGGTTCTCTCGGGGGCTCCTGCAGCCTTAGAGGGGGTGGAGTCTGGAGACGAGGTGGCACAAGGTGGACGGAGGTGCCGCGAGCTCCAGTTCCTAAACTGAGAGGAAAGGGGGGCCAGGCTCCAGCCCCCTTCTGTACCCCAGCCTCTCCCCGTACCGCCCCCACAGGCCCTGCAGTTCCCACTGGCCATGAACCAGGTAGGGTAGGTTGGCGTGGGCACTGGGTAGGGGGGCAGATGCTGGGACTGGAAAAGGCCCCTCAGCAAGGGGTGGACCATTGGTCTCTCACCTGCTCGCATCTCTCCAGGCGTTGGAGAGGGCATGAAACTTCAGAAGCCAGGTAAGCCCTTCCCACTCCTCCTCACTCTCCCTGCCTGCAGAAACTGCCTACCCTTCCACTCTTTTCCCCTCCCAAGCCGCACCGTCTCCCCAGGGTGCAAGAATGGGCTGGGGCTGGAGCCTTCCTGTGGGAAGGAGCCCAGCCAGGTGAGGGAGGTTGGTGGGAACTGGAGGAGAGGGGAAGGAGGACAGGCTCCAAGGGGCAGAGGTAGGTCTCAGAAGGGGAGGGGTGGGGTCGGCCTGTCCATCATTCTCCATGGGTCTCTGGACTGGGAGGGAGCCAGAAACCTCCATAGCTGAGTTCCTCTCTGCCCCTCTTCCTGCCTCCTCCAAGGTCCCACACTCCAAACCCGCCCTCATGCCCTGCTCTCCCTCCCAGGATACACACCAGGGACCCGGCTGGGGCTCCTGCCAGGTGAAAAGGCGCGGCTAGGGGAATCAGCAGGGGAGAGAGGGGTTCACTACACCCCTGGGGTGGACTGGTGTCTGAACTGGCCTCTTTCTCTCTCTCCCCAGGCCTGCGAGGGACTTTGAAGCCTCAGAAGCCAGGCGAGTGGGGGACCCCTGGCTCTGCCCCACACCTCCTTCTGCCTCTCAGCCCTTCTAGCCCCTGCCCCCAGTGTTGCCACACTCATCTCTGCTTTCCCTCTCCAGGATATGGCCATGAAAATGGGCCCCAGCCAGGTGAGGCCACTGGGACCAGGGTTGGGGGCTCAGGAGGAAGGGAGAGGGAGGCTGCTGAAAGATGGACGGGCTGGTGGACCAACACCAGGAGCCCCATCCCTGACAGATCCCTATGTCCCTCTATGCCCTGCCTGGATTCCCAGGTCCCCCCAGCAGGGTGTGGCCTGAGGGAGCTGGGCTTTTTCCAGCCTGGCTAATGTCCCCCTTAGGTGCTGGGTCTGCCCTAGAAGCCACTAGAGGCCGGTAGCTTGGCCAGGCCAAGGCCTCCTGGGTGGCGTCGGTGAGGACTGGCCTGGAGCATAGCTCCATCCCTCCCTTCCTTCCCATCTTAGGTCCCTGCAATGCGAGGGTCGCTTTGAAGCTCCTTCCCAGGCTTCCCACTCCAGGGGTCCCTTCGGACAAAGAGGGTGGCTGGGGCCTGAAATCCCAGCCCCCACTTGCAGTGCAGAATGGCAAGTTCCCAGGTCAGTGTGGAGTGGGGGTGCCTGGGGAGCACTGGGAAGCACCTGGCCGCCATGTCCCACTCTGTCCTCGGACGCCAAGGCTCAGAGAGGGCAGTGACTTGTCACACAGTGATCTGCTGACGAGAAGCCCGAACTCTTTCCCTGGGACCCCATGTATCCCCCAGTATGGGAGCCCTTTCAATCTCTGCCCCATGGCATCCGCAGCCTCTCAAGCCCTAGGCTGGGCTCACTCCTGCCCCTGACTTTCCTCCTAGCACCGATGCCAGCCATCCAGTGGGGACTGCAACCTCAGAAAGCAGGTGTGAGTCTGTCTGCCCCCAGGCCCCACATCCCAGAGGGACAAACTCTCAGCTAGGTCTGTCCTCTATCCCCACCCCATATCAGGGTCACTCCTCCATCACCCTTGTTCCCTAGGCTGCCTCAGCTATTCAGGCACCCTAAGGCCAGGAAGTCCCTCCCCGAGTCTACCCTCTTCTATCCTCTTGCTCCATTTTTTTTTTTTTTTGGAGATAGTCTCGCTGTGTCACCCAGGCTGGAGTGCAGTGATGCAATTTTGGCTCACTGCAAAATAAGCCTCCCAAGTAGTTGGCATTACAGGCACGCACTACCATACCTGGCTAATCTTTGTATTTTTTGTAGAGACAGGGTTTTGTCACATTGGCCAGGCTGGTCTCGAACTCCTGGCTTCAAGTGATCAGCCCGCTTCAGCCTCCCAAAGTGCTGGGATTACAGGCGTGAGCCACCGCGCCCAGCCTCTTGCTGCTCTCTGTTTCTTCTGGTTCCATTCCCTGTGGACACAAAAAGTCCCTGCTTCCCCTCCAGAGTCCCTAAGGTCCATCTTTGGCCCCCCAGGAGTCAGGGGAGACCTGGGTCCTCCGCACTGACCTTCTTTCTCCTCACAGGGCACCAGCCTCCAAATGGCTATGGACCAGGAGCAGAACCGGGTGAGGAGGCCCTTCCTGGAGTTCCTCCCCTCCCTTCCCCTCCTCTTCCCTTCTCTTCCTTCTGGCATCCCAGGAAGAGGGGAGGCCAGGGCAGTGGCTCTCGCTGACCTTCATCTCTGAGTCACAGTTTTCTCTCCCCCAGGTTTTAATGGTGGCCTCCAGCCACAGAAAATTGGTGAGTCCTCCTGGGCTCCACCATGTCGGGCAGAAGCTGGCATCTCCCTCATGCCTGAGTCAGTCTGTCTGTCCGCATCCCCCGTCTATGAGCTGGTCACCTGGCCCTCCTGATGCTGTCCCTCTTCCACTAGCCTGTCCCTAGCTCCTCTCCAATCTCTGTCCTGCAGGTGTTGGTTATGGGAATGCTGTCCTGGGAGCCAGGGTCTTCCCCAAGGCCCACCCACAGCCAGGTGTCTGGGGAGCAGGGGTGGGGGTAGGAGAGTTGGGCTTAGAGCCCCAGCCTGGCCTCTGACACCCTCTTTCCTCCTCCAGAGTTCCCTGGGGCCAGAGGTTTTAGGAATGGTGAGTCAGACCCAGGGGACAAAGTGCAGTGGGGTTGGGGAGACAACAGCCCAGGGGCTAGGCGGGAATGACCAGAGTCTCTTGCAGGGGATGAGGCAGAAGCTCTGGTGTACCCCAAAGCAGGAGCTCCAGCCCCTGAAGGAAATGGTAAGAAATGAGCCTTCAGGGAGCAGAGCCAAGTCCAACAGGGGCCAGGGGATCCCAGCTCCTGTGGGCAACGGTGCCCATGCCAGCTTTCCTCCCCACAGTGCAGGCCCGGGTGCTGTGGGACTCTCGCTGGCCCACCCTTCAGGCCTGGGGGGCTGGCTTGAAGCCTGGATATCAGGCTGGAGGTGAATATGCTGAGGCCAGGAGTCAGCCAGGTAATGGGATGCCTGGATGAGTGTGTTGGAGCCATTAGAGGTGGCTTCAGGGAACTGGGCCCTGGGCCCAGGTCTACCCACAGCCCCACAGAGATGGAAGGTACAGCCCTCTTGGTGGAGGGGATAGAGTGAGGGGAAAGAGGCCAGGAGGGCATAGGCAGGAAGGAGCAGGAAGGAACTGGGTTGGAGGAGAGGCCAGCAGAGCCCAGGACCCTGAGAGCCAGCCCGGACACTGGACCAAGAAGGGGAGGTGATGGAGCTGGGCCATCAGGGACTCAGTTCTCCACACTCTGTCCCTCTCCCCACGGTCCTCTGAGAAGCTGAGGCAGAGCTGAGCCCTGGGTCCTCCGGAGAGGGGGGGTCTCCCAGAGCCTGGGTTTAAGCTTGGGTGGACGGAAGCTCTCTGGTGACCCAAGTGCCCCTGATCTGTCCGTCTGTGCTGTAGGGGGCCCTGAGGTGAAGAGAGGCAGCAACGGCCAGCTGGGGAATGGCTACGGAGGTGAGAGGGAGGTGCAGTGGCCGAGCCGCCTGCCCAAAGGCCCCCCATGGTCACCCCTCCAGCCGCACTGGGGGACACCCAGCCATTGGGAAGGATAGCAGATTCTGCCACCTGTAGGTGGCTGCTGAGTGACTGACCCCAGAAGCTCAGATCCCTGGGAGGGGAGGAGGGGCAAGGCCTCACCAGGGCCCCACCCCTCCCTAGCCTGGCTCTATCTCTTCCCAGGCCACTGCCCTCTAGGGAAATGCTGAGCACTGCAGTGCCCCTGCGGGTCCTGAGGGCCTCTGCCTCACACCTTAGCCTGCCCAGCAATGAAGACAGACCCTCGGGCTTGGAGTCTGGTGCCTCCTGGCCATCGACCTCCTCGGTGCTAGCACCACAAACACGCTTCCCTGCTTGCCTCTGCGTGCCATGCAAGGGCCTTGCTGACCAGGGTGGGAGTGGCATGGGCCTGCAGCCACTGCCCAGTACCTCATTCATTCATTCGACAAACATCAATGAGGCCATGTGCCAGGGACCATGTTCCCAATAGGAGAAACCATGAGAAGCAAACAGACTCCATCGACGCCTGCCCTCAGGGAGGGTATCACTTGGTCACCGCCTAGTGGGGGAACCACATCCAAGTTAGGGGACTTATGCATGGAAAAGAACACTTCATTCTTTGCGTTTTAATTTATAATCGATTTGTTAAAGTTGTTAGATAAAAATCTCATTTTCCTTAAGCCTTTATAGTGGCCTTCCAGATATGGTATTGACTAATAATTTGGAAAATTATAAAATTCACTTTCACATTTTTTGATGAATGATCATTAGATTATAAATTTCACAGCTTGGCCAGGCATGGTAGGTCACACCTATAATCCCAGTATTTTGGGAGGTTGAGGTAGGAGGATTGCTTGAGCCTACAATTTTAAGACCAGCCTGGGCAATATAAAAAATAAATAAGTAAATCAAAACAAATATGAATTTCACAGCTTGACTTTTCCCTAAATATTTTGCATGCCTTAAATGCATGCCCCATCTCTATAAAAAATAAATGGCTGGGCGCGGTGGCTCAAGCCTGTAATCCCAGCACTTTGGGAGGCCGAGACGGGCGGATCACAAGGTCAGGAGATCAAGACCATCCTGGCTAACACGGTGAAACCCTGTCTCTACTAAAAAATACAAAAAACTAGCCGGGCGAGGTGGTAGGCGCCTGTAGTCCCAGCTACTCGGGAGGCTGAGGCAGAAGAATGGCGTAAACTTGGGCGGCGGAGCTTGCAGTGAGCTGAGATCCGGCCACTGCACTCCAGCTTGGGCGACAGAGCGAGACTCCGTCTCAAAAAAAAAAAATTAAAAAAAAAATAAAAAATAAATAAATAAATAAGTAGGCCGGGCGCGGTGGCTCACGCCTGTAATCCCAGCACTTTGGGAGGCCAAGGTGGGCGGATCACGAGGTCAGGAGATCAAAACCATCCTGGCTAATACGGTGAAATCCCGTCTCTACTAAAAATACAAAAAATTAGCCGGGCATGGTGGCGGGCGCCTGTAGTCCCAGCTACTCGGGAGGTTGAGGCAGGGGAATGGTGTGAACCCAGGAGGAGGCGCTTGCAGTGAGCCAAGATAGCGCCACTGCACTCCAGCCTGGGCGACAGCATGAGACTCCATCTCAATAAATAAATAAATAAATAAATAAATACAAATATTAATTTCACAGCTCAACTTTTTCCTAAATATTTTGCATGCCTTAAATGCCTGATTAACAAAATACCCTTAGACATCTCAAATAACAATTAGAAACATAATCGACTCGACTCTTGATTCCTTTTTTTTTTTTGAGACAGAGTCTTGCTCTGTCGCCCAGGCTGGAGTGCATTGGCGCAATCTGGGCTCACTGCAAGCTCCGCCTCCTGGGTTCAGGTGATTCTCCTGCCTCAGCCTCCCGAGTAGCTGGGACTACAGTCGTGTGCCACCATGCCCAGCTAATATTTTTTGTATTTTTAGTAGAGACAGGGTTTCACCATGTTAGCCAAGATGGTCTCGATCTCCTGACCTTGTGATCTGCCCGCCTCAGCCTCCCAAAGTGCTGGGATTACAGACGTGAGCCACCGCGCCCCAATGATTCTGTTGATTCTCTTAATGGAGCTGAGCACAAATCCAAAATCAACATTTTCCTAAGCACTGACAGGGCTCTTGGAAATGAATAAATCAGACATTTAGTATATCAGATGACTAAATTCTTTTATTTATTTATTTATTTATTTTGGACACAGAGTCTCACTGTGTGTCCCAGGCTGGAATGCAGTAGTGTGATCATGGCTCACTGCAGTCTCAACCTCCTGGGAGAGTCAAGCATCCTTCCACCTCAGCCTTCCGAGTAACTGGGATCGCCAGCATGTACCACCACACTCAGCTAAATTTTTCTATTTTTAGTAGAGTCGGGATCTCACTATGTTGCCCAGACTGGTCTCAAACTCCTGGGCTCAAGCAATCCTCCTGCCTCGGCTCCCAAAGTGCTGGGATTACAGGTGTGAGCCACCATGACCGGATGAACTCTTTCAAACATCTTAAAAAGCCAGTTACTAATCCTGGATCAGTGTAAGAGCTACAGGACAGCTTAATTTTTCATCTCGTGATTACAAATTTACTCGAACAGTAAATGCAGAGGCAAGGCAAGGTCCAGAGTGGAGGCTGTGCAATTAGAAATCGACCCACAATGGCCAGGCCCGGTGGCTCGCGCCTGTAATCCCAGTATTTTAGGAGGCTGAGGCGGGCGGATCACGAGGTCAGGAGATCGAGACCATCCTGGCTAACACGGTGAAACCTCGTCTCTACTAAAAATACAAAAAATTAGCTGGGTGTGGTGGTGGGTGCCTGTGGTCCCAGCTACTCAGGAGGCTGAGGCAGGAGAATGGTGCTTGCAGTGAGCGGAGATCACTCCACTGCACTCCAGCCTGGGTGACAGAGCGAGACTCTGTATCAAAAAAAAAAAAAAAGAAAGAAATTGACCCACAATGCTGAACTTTAACTCAGAGCCTGGCCAATCCCAGAAACTTTTTTTTTTTTTTTTTTTTTGAGATGGAGTCTCATTCTGTTGCCCAGGCTGGAGTGCAGTGGCGTGATCTCGGCTCACTGCAACCTCTGCCTCTGGGGTTCACGTGATTCTCCTGCTTCAGCCTCCCAAGTAGCTGGGATTACAGAAGCACACCACCACACCCGGCTATTTTTTTTTTTTTTTTAAGTACATACAGGGTTTCACTGTGTTGGCCAGACTAGTCTCGAACTCATGATCTGCATGCCTCACTTTCCAAAGTGCTGGGATTACAGGTGGTAGCCACTGCGCCAGGCCTTTTTTTTTTTTTCTGACAGAGTCTTGTTCTGTCACCCAGACTGGAATATAGTGGCACAATATTGGCTCGCTGCAACCTCTGCCTCCTGGATTCAAAGGATTCTCCCTCCTCAGCCTCCCAAGTAGCTAGGACTACAGGTGCATGCTACCATGCCCGGCTGTGTCCCAGAACTTTTGCTTTCTTCTTCTCTTTTCTCTCTTTCTTTCCTCTCTTTCCTCTCTTTTCTCTCTCTCTCTCTTTCTGTCTTTCTTTTCTTTCTTTCTTTTGAGACAGGGTCTCTTGATCATAGCTCACTACAGTCCCAATCTCCCAGGCAGGCTCAAGTGATCCTCCTGCCTTGGGCCCCTGAGTTGCTGGGACCATAAACACATGCCAACAGGCTCAGCTAATTTTTAAAATTTTTAGTAGAGACAAAGTCTCACTATGTTACCCAGGCTGATCTCAAACTCTAGTCGAGTGATCCTTCCACCCAGACCTCCCAAAGTGCTGGGATTACAGGTGTGAGCCACTGTACCTGGCTAAATCTTTACGCTCTGAGTTGAGCCCTTCCAAATCCAAACCTCTTCTTGCAAGCTGGTTCACTGATGGGATCTGGCATTCCTATCTGGCACCTAGCTCTTCTTTTCTTTTTTTTTTTTTTTTTTTTTTTGAGACGGAGTCTCGCTGTGCTCCCAGGCTGGAGTGCAATGGCGTGATCTCGGCTCACTGCAAGCTCCGCCTCCCGGGTTCACGCCATTCTCCCACCTCAGCCTCCCAAGTAGCTGAGACTACAGACGCCCGCCACCACGCCCGGCTAGTTTTTTGTATTTTTAGTAGAGACGGGGTTTCACCATGTTAGCCAGGATAGTCTCGATCTCCTGACCTCGTGATCCACCAGCCTCGGCCTCCCAAAGTGCTGGGATTACAGGCTTGAGCCACCGCGCCCGGCCCTAGCTCTTCTTTTCTTAGTCTGATTTATGATAATGGTATTTGGGTGTAGACCAAAGACTTATCTCAGTATGCACAAGGTTTTGGGTTGATCAACATTCAGGAGATTCTGTAAATAGTACTGGAATTCCAGCCTGATTTTTCTTGACTACTTCATCTGATTTGCTCTATTGGAGAATCATAGACTTTTGCTTTTTCACAGAATTACTGATTCTTTAAAAATATTCAGCTGGGCTCAGTGGCTCATGCCTGTAAACCCAGCACTTTGGGAGGCCAAGGCAGGCAGATCACCTCAGGTCAGGAGTTGCAGACCAGCCTGGCCAACATAGAGAAACCCCATCTCTCCTAAAAATACAAAAATTTACCAGGAGTGGTGGCAAATGCCTGTAGTCTCAGCTACTCGGGAGGCTGAGGCAAGAGAACTGCTTGAACCCGGGAGGGAGAGGTTGCAGGGAGCCGAGGTCTCGCCACTGCACTCCAGCCTGGGTGACAGAGGGAGACTCCGTCTCACAAATAAATAAAAATAAAAAATAAAAAAATAAAAATATTCAAACAATCTTGTCTTTCTCTGCACAGCATGGAGTAAACCACATTCCAAGGTTTTTCTCTTTACTGTAGAATAGGATTAGGAGCCAACATCTGCTCAGTGGCCACTGACCAGACTCTCAGGGCAGTGGATGATATCCCTTAACACCAAGAAACACTGTTGTAATATTGTTTTAATTGTTCTTATAAACATCTCCACCAGGTGCAGTGGCTCACGCCTGTAATCCCAGCACTTTGGGAGGCTGAGGCAGGAGGATTGCTTGAGCCCAGGAGTCCGAGAGCAGCCTGGGCACCATAGTGAGACTCCCATCTCTTTTTTTTTTTTTTTTTATTTGAGATGGAGTCTCACTCTGTAGCCTAGGCTGGAGTGGCACAATCTCGGCTCACTGCAACCTCTAATTTTTGTATTTTTAGTAGAGACAAGGGTTCACCATGTTGGTCAGGCTGGTCTTGAACTCCTGACCTCGTAATCTGCCCGCCTCGGCCTCCCAAAGTGCTCGTGATCTGCCCGCCTCGGCCTCTCAAAGTGCTGTGATTATAGGCGTGAGCCACCGCGCCTGGCGACTCCTATCTCCCCAAAAAAAAAAAATTAGCCTGGCAGGGTGGCGCATGCCTGTAGTCTTACTTGGGAGGCTGAGGTGAGAGGATTACTTGAGCCCAGAAAGTCGAGGCTGCAGTGAGCCATGATGGCGATACGCACTCCAGCCTGGGCGAAAAAGCAAGATCCTGTCTCAAAAAGAAAAAGTTTCTATATTCCAATTTTGAATAGATTGACCATTTTATCCTTTTTGTTCTGAGCTACCAGATTCTCACCCATCTATCATTTACAATCGTTCTTAGGAACTTGAACACAAACACTTAAGTATATTATCACCAAACTTTGCTTTTGAATTGTGATACCGTTTTATCTTTCTTATAAGATAACTGAATGGAAATCTGTGTACCATGACCCATCCACACAGGATCCTCATACCTGAGTTGCAATGGGTAAATAGCAACGAGAGGACAATCTCACACTCCAAATTGGTGGCGTCGCGGGGCGGGCGCGGTAGGTCATGCCTGGAATCCCAGCACTTTGGAAGACAGGCCGGCGGATCGCTTGAGCCTTGGAGCTCGAAATCAGCCTGAGCAACATGGTGAGACTCCATCTCTACACAAAATATAATAATTAGGCCGGGCTCGGAGGCTCACGCCTGTAATCCCAACACTTTGGAAGGCCGAGGCGGGTGCATCACCTGAGGACATGAGGTCAGGAGTTCGAGACCAGTCTGACCAACACGGAGAAACCCCGTCTCTACTAAAAGCACAAAAATTAACCGGCGTGGTGGCGGGCGCCCATAATCCCATCTACTCAGGAGACTGAGGCAGGAGACTCGTTTGAACCCAGGAGGCGGAGGTTGCAGCTGAGATTGCGCCAATGCACTCCAGCCTGGGGGATAGAGCGAGACTCCATCTAAAAGTATAATAATTAGCCGGTGTGGTGGCGCGCGCCTGTAATCCCAGCTACTTGGGGAGGCTGAGGCAGGAGAACTGCTTTAGTCCGGGAGGTCGAGGCTTCACTGAGCCGTGACCGCATCACTGCACTTAGCCTGGGCGCCAGAGTGAAACTCAGTCCCCAAAAAAGCCACCTAAAAATCAAACAAAAAAAACAAATCGTTGAGCCGAGGCGCCTCGGGATCGCAGCGAATCTGCAAACCCTCAGGCCAAGTGGGGGCGCTCACTGCGCGTCTGCAGCGCCTGGTCTCCAGGCTAGTTGAGGGCGGGGAGCAGCTGCGACACCTGGGACACAGCAATTGGCTGGGACCAGGAGAGGGCGGGAAGAACTTGGAGGAACGCGCTGATACCTCTGATTGGCTGCCAAGGGTAGCCCTTGCCAGCTGCCAGGACGGAACCGTAGGCCGCTAGCGCACTGGCCCCTGGTTGGTTGGAGCGCGGCGGCGGGCGTCTGCCATTGGCCGGGCCGGTCGGAGCGAGGCGCTTGGCCACCTCCAGAGGTACGAGGTCACGGCGGGCGGCACGCTCGGGAGCCTTGAGGTGGCGGCCGCAGCCAAGCTGGCGGCGCGACTGTCCCGCTCCAGCTCGCACCCGCGGCTCGCCCGCGCCCGCGCCCACTCGCGACTGGGCCGGGCCCGCTCTACGCTGCCGCCAACCCCGCTACCCGCGCCGTCTCTGCCGCACCCGCCGTTGCCCGGCCTGCCGCCCGGCCTGAGCCCCGGGCCGTCGCCGCCCTCCATGCTCGCCCTGGCTGAGCTGCCGCCGCTTCCCGCGCTCCCGCTGCGGCCCGAGCCGCTGCTGCCCTGGGGCCCCAGCGCGTACCTGGCGCTACCGGAGCTCCCGCCCGAAGCCTGCGCACCCGCCCCGCCCCCCGCCGCTCTCGCACTGCAGGACCTGCCGCGCCTACCTGCGCCCGCGCCACCGCCCGCGCACCTGCCGCTGCCTCCGCTGCCCGAGGCCGCCGTCGCCGCCGTCCCCGGGCCCGTGGGCGCGCGCGGCCTCCCGCCCCTGGTCTCCGAGCCGCCCCCGCAGCCGCTGCCTCCGCTGCCAGCGCGACCCTCTCCTTTCAGCCTACTGGCGCCCCCCGCGACCCGCGACATGTGGCCGCTGCCCGCCTTCCCTTCGCCCCCGCCGCTGCATTTTTTCCTGTCGCCACCCTTCTGACCCGGCCCCTCCCGCGGCGGGTGAGTAGGCAGCCCCCGACAGGGCCAGTGCCCCTAGCCACCTTCCCCGAGCATGGATTCAGAGGACGGGGGTTAGAGCCCAGTTTGGGGAAGAGAGAAGTGGAATCGGAAGCAGCCCAGGTTTGGTAGAGACAGAAGCGAGACTTTCTCTACCAAATAGAAAATAGACTCGTCTAAAGATTCGGGTCTTTCTTCCATTTTCCCCTCTAGCCCTCCAGCGGGCCTCTTGCTCGGTTATTTGAGAATGTAACCCATCCGCTGAGCTGATAACCTGGTTAGTGATCAGAGCAGCGGGCGGGGCCCACAGCACATGTCCAAGGGCATGGGGATCAAGGGTATAAAAACAGCCGGGCGCGGTGGCTCAAGCCTGTAATCCCAGCACTTTGGGAGGCCGAGACGGGCGGATCACGAGGTCAGGAGATCGAGACCATCCTGGCTAACACGGTGAAACCCCGTCTCTACTAAAAAAATACAAAAAACTAGCCGGGCGAGGTGGCGGGCGCCTGTAGTCCCAGCTACTCCGGAGGCTGAGGCAGGAGAATGGCGTGAACCCGGGAGGCGGAGCTTGCAGTGAGCTGAGATCCGGCCACTGCACTCCAGCCTGGGTGACAGAGCAAGACTCCGTCTCAAAAAAAAAAAAAAAAAGGGTATAAAAACAAAAGTTGAAAGTGCTTTATATCCAAATATTTCATTTCTCTTATAAATAAAGGGTCTGGATGCCATGGTTAAGGCCATCCTCAGTGTATGGCTCTTCAAAATTCTGATACTGTCTCAAAAGTCTTTTTTTTTTTGAGACGGAGTTTCGTTCTTGTTGCCCAGGCTGGAGTGCAATGGCACTTTCCGCCTCCTGGGTTCGAGCGATTCTCCTGCCTCAGCCTCCCGAGTAGCTGAGTTTACAGGCATGCGCCACCACGCCCAGCTAATTTTCTATTTTTAGTAGAGACAGGTTTCTCCATGTTGGTCAGGCTGGTCTGGAACCCCAGACCTCAGGTGATCCGCCCACCTCGGCCTCCCAAAGTGCTGGGATTACAGGCGTAAGCCAGCATGTTCGGCCTCTCAAAAGTCTTCAGAAGTCAAATTTTCAACTTGACAGATCCAGGGGTCGGGCTGGCTGTGCGCACCAGGGAAGCAGCGGTGTGGATTGATACTGGACCCGAGGGTCACATGCAAAGGCTGTGAATCATCCCCAGGGGACAGGAGAGCTTCCCCCACCCCAACCCGCGCTGGGCCCTGAGAGGAAGCTCCTGTTCTTTCCAGCTTTGCCTGCACCCCACCCGCCAGTTTCTGTGCAGCCTCTACAACTTAATAAAGTTCTCTTTGTTCCCTAGGTGGCCTGAGCTCAGGTAATCAGGCAGAAGTTCTATCTCAGTGGGCTCCGCTCCAGCAGCCCAGGACTGGTATCAGGAAGCCAACCTTGACCCTAGGGGACCTCAGAGAGCCCCAGACCCACCACCAAGAAGGGCAGTGTACTAGTTCTTTGTGACTGCAGTGACAAATTTATACACATTGAGTGACTTCAAACAACAGAAATTTATTCTTTACAGTTCTGGAGGCTAGAAGTCAAAAATCAAGGTGTGGGCAGGACCCTGTTCCCGTCACAGGTGCTAGGGGAGGATGCCTCCTGCCTCTCCCAGCTCCTGCTGGCTCCAGGCCCTCTGTGGCTTGTGGCTGCATCACAGGAGTTCCTGCCTCCGTCTTCACATGGCCGCCTTCCCGTGTCTGTCTGCAATCTCCCTCTGTTTTTATCTTGTAAGAGGTTGGATTGTCGTTGAATGTAGGACCTGCCTGAAATCTAGGATAACCTCATTTTGATATCCTTAGTTTAATTACATGTGCAAAGGCCCTTTTATCAAGTGAGGTCGCCTTCACAGATTCCAGGGCTTAGTGGGTGGAGGTATCGTTTTGCGTGCCCCCATCCAATCCGGACAGGTAGTGTCCTCTCCCCTGTGGGGCTGGCCTATCTTTCCAGCTGTCTTCCCAGAAAGTAATTTTTTTTTTTTTTTTTTTTTTTTTTTTTGAGACGGAGTCTCGCTCTGCCGCCCAGGCTGGAGTGCAGTGGCCGGATCTCAGCTCACTGCAAGCTCCACCTCCCGGGTTCACGCCATTCTCCTGCCTCAGCCTCCCGAGTAGCTGGGACTACAGGCGCCNGACTGGAAATTGTGGCCTCAGTGGTCCTCATTTCAGATGACTGATTGTCATTTTAGGCTGTCTTAGGAAAACATGCTCTTTTCCCTGTGTTTTTTTTTTTTTTTTTTTTTTTTTTTTTTTTTGAGACAGAATCTTGCTCTGTCCCCCAGGCTGGAGTGCAGTGGCACGATCTCGTCTCACTGCAAACTCCCTCTCCCGGGTTCACGCCATTCTCATGCCTCAACCTCCCGATTAGCTGGGACTATAGGCACTCGCCGCCACGCCCGGCTCATTGTTTTGTATTTTTTAAATAGACATGGGGTTTCACCGTGTTAGCCAGGATGGTCTAGATCTCCTGACCTCATGATCCACCCGCCTCGGCCTCCCAAAGTGCTGGGATTACAGGCGGCCTCCCAAAGTGCTGGGATTACAGGCGTGAGTCACTGCACCCGCCGAACACGATGTGTTTTAAATCTGTCTTGCTGACCTGGAGCCTTGGGTGCCTTTGGGTAGGAGCTGATGGCACTAGTACCTTGATAAAGTTCTTACTGGCACCAGAAGAAAAGAGAATAAAGTGACTCCTTCCCCTTCTCTGACTTATGGCCAGGTGCCCATTCCCATTGGCTTGCCGCTCCCCAGCTCCCCGTACTTTATATTGTTGAGGCCTCCTCTCTCAGCTAAGAAACAGGAAGTACACGGACGGATGTGTATTCTTAAAGACAGCATTAGCCATGGGGCCCCCACCCTCAAAAGGGTGGGAGCCACAACTGCTGCTGGTTGAAACTGACAATTTCTACTGATAATAAAGTTAATTGTTACCCAGTCAATGGAGTCTGCCCAGGTTTACAAGTGAAACCTCCATTATGCTTCTGACAAAATATGCTTGCCTTGAGTCAATACCTACTTTGATCCCCAAGGCACTAGCCCAGGGATGTGCCAAGGTTGAAGCAGAACTGTCCTCTCTCTGCTTTACAGCCAGGAGGCACCTGAGGTTTGGGCAGCTGTGACTTGCCCAGGGATCCCTGCGGTGGGGCCCGCATGGAGTTCTGGGAGTCCAGCCCGCTGCCTCCTGCAAGTGGGGAGCAAAGGGCACGTCCCTTGCCAGGGACGCGGCAGTGAGAGTGAGCCAGCAGGTGGAGGGGGCCTCCTCCGTAATCAGATCCAGATGCAGTTCTCTGCAGAGGTTTTCCTGTACTGGGAGCCTCGAATAATTTGGGAAAAGGAGGAACGGGGTGGTGCTTGGGAGGCCCAGAAGGAGAGGCCCTGCCCGGCTGCCTGTCGGGAAAAAGGTTCAGGAGGCTCTCTCAGCCCACCCAGGGGGCTGGCTCCAAAGTCAGGGTCTGGGTTGGTGTCAGGCGTGTCCTGCTCCCTGCTGTGCACTTGGTCAGGTTTGCTCAGCTCCCTGAGCTTGTTCCTGTCTGTGAAGGTGGGCAGTGAACCCGTGAGGGTGACGGCCATACCACCGAGATTTAACTGCACCTTTTGGTCTGGGAGCCAGGGGACCGGCTTCTCTACCTGTAAGATCAGGGTCTCAGCTCCTCCAGGCGCAGTGGGTGACTCTGCCCTTGGGGTTCTTAGTGTGCAGTCCCCACACCCACCCCCGCACCATTCCTGCCTCATGATAGCTCCTGGTAACTTAGTTCCCTTTCTTGGTCGTTGGGCCCCACTTCCCCCTCTTAAGAGCCGCGGGTTAACCCACTTCGACCCTATCCAAGCTGATCCCTGGTTTCTTCTGCCCACCTGAGTCTCCCTGCCCCTCTTTCCTCCTAGACGGAACAAAAACAAGGTCCATTTTGTCGCTCCAGGAAGGGGCTGGTGGAGGGCCGACTTCCTTTCCTCCCAGGGTAGTACAGTGGGGAAGGTTCCCCTCCCCCACCTCTTTCCCCCGACCTGGCGGATGGGGGAGGGGACTTCGCTGGATGTGTTAAAGTGCCATTGAGATGGTAACTACACCAGGGGGCTCCCACTTCTCCATATCAATGGCATTCCGGCCCTTGAAGTCTCGGATTCAGCCCCAACCTTAACCCTTCCGTTCCCAAGATCCAACTGAATCCAGGTGCACGGGGGCCTAGAAGAGGGTCTGGGACCTCCCCAACCCAGGCCTAGCGAGGGCTGAGGACAACAGGTGAATTGCTGCCCGTGTGTCCTGGGAATCCTCCCACCGTGGGCAGGTCCCCAACCACCCTCTTCCAGCCTCTCCTAGGCTCCGAGATGTTTCCCCACTTTTACTCTCCCCAAGGGGCTTGGAGAGATACTTTGTTTTATCTTAGAGACCTGGAGTGGGAGTCGGGGTGGGAGGAGGCTGAAGCCACACCAGGCCACTGTGAAGGCAAGTCCAGCGGGTTGGTCCCTGAGGTGGGGGTGTGTGTGTCCACTGAGCAGCCGCCACACACGCAGCTGGCTAGTCCCTGGAGTGTCGGCTTGCTTTCCTCCTTGCTCCAGTCTGGAGATGTTGGGTCAAAGAGGAATTGGAGTCTTAAAAACCTGGGGTTGGCTGGACGCGGTGGATCACACCTGTAATCCCAGCACTTTGGGAGGGCAAGGCAGGTGGATGACGAGGTCAGGAGTTCGAGACCAGCCTGGCCAATATGGTGAAACCCCGTATATCTAATAAAAATACAAAAATTAGCTGGGCATATTGGCGCATGCCTGTAGTTCTAGCTACTCGGGAGGCTGAGGCAGGAGAATCGTTTGAACCCAGGAGGCAGAGGTTGCGAGGTTGCAGTGAGCCAAGATCATGCCACTGCACTCCAGCCTGGGCGTTAGAGCGAGATTCTGTCTCAAAAAACAACATAAAAAAACCTGGGGTCGCTGAGCAAGTGTGGCGGCGCTCGCCTGTAATCCTAGCACTTCGGGAGGCTGAGGCGGGCAGATCACCTGAGGTCAGGAGTTCAAGACCAGCCTAACATGGTGAAACCCTGTCTCTACTAAATTTAAAAAAAATAATAACTGACTGTGGTGGCACATGCCTGTAATCTCAGCTACTTGGGAAGCTGAGGCAGGAGAATAGCTTGAACCCGGGAGACAGAGGTTGCAGTGAGTCGAGATTGTGCCATTGCACTCCAGCCTGGTCAACAAAAGCGAAACTCACGTCTCAAAAAACAAAAACAAAAAAACCCAGGGATCCTCTTATGCCCTTTCCAGGCACAATGCTCACCGGATGTGTGCAGCCCGCCACTGGGCTACAACGTAAGGGTTTAGAGCCGCCTGTGGAACCGCAGGGCCCGACGGCAAGTGGACCAGCTGTCCTGGTTTCCCTGGGATGCAGGACCCAATATTCAAACTGGGAATGTCCCTCGAAAAAGTGGGATGAGCCGATCACCTTAGGCCCTAGGAAGAGAAGGATTGGTTCTGGCCTGGGGAAGAGAATAGCCCCTAGGATGGGGCTGCAGGGTGGGGGGCCTTCCAGAGAGCCAGGCTTGCTGCTGCCTCCTGACAGCTGCCCAAACCTGTGCGACTGGATTCCTGGAGGCCCCTGGAAGGCTGCGAGGGAGCCCACTGACCGGCTTGCCTCCGTCTGCAATTCTTCGCTCTCCCCACCCCCACCCTGTGAAATCCAAGCCCTGGGGGCTGGATGAGCTAGACAAACCCACCACAAGATTCCCTGAGTCCATCGACGGCCATTTTCCAGCCCCTATCATCAGCCCCCATTCTCCAGACTCTGTGGGGCCACCAGGTCAGCCCCTCATACTGGAAGAGCCCCCCTCAGTGGAAAGGGGTGGTGAAGAGGAGGTGAGGCTTCTGTTTACCTTACAGACCAGCTGATTGGCGCTGGCCTCAGTCTCTGTGTTTGCAGAGGAGGATCTTAAGTTGTTTTGGGTCAAGGCCCCTTTGCAAATCTGAAGGAAAGTATAAATCTCTCTTCCAAAAGTATCATTTTTTTTTTTTTTAATAGAAACAGGGTCTCACCTAGGATGGACTGCGGTGGCATAATCATAGCTCACTACTCCTGGGCTCAAGAGACCCTGCTACCTCAGCCTCCTGAGTAGCTGGGACTACAGACAGGAACCACCTCACTCAGCTAATTTTTGTATTTTGTTTGTTTGTTTGTTTTAGAAATGGGGTCTCACTATGTTGCCCAGGCTGGTCTCAAGCTCCTGGCCTTAAGCAATCCTCCCACCTTGGCCTCTTAAGTGCTGGGATTACAGGTGTGAGCCTCAGTGCCCAGACCCAAAAGATGCTAAAACCTTTCACAGAAGTGATGCTCATACTCCTGGATTTGAACCCTGAACGCTCCTTGAGGTTAGAGCCCTTTATACATAACGTCCCACCGAATAGGTGAGGGGCACTGAGCAGGGGCGTGCCTGGCCACTGGCTCCCTGAAGGCAGTGCCGTGAAGTGGTGCAGCCACCAGATGTGTGTGGTGGGCACCCCAGCCCTGCCCGCACTGGCCAGTGGGCTCCAGCACACCCTAGCCCTCCCAGCACCAGGCGGGTGAGAGGCAGTCCCAGGTGAGGGCCCACTCTGAGGATCCTCTGTACCTCCCTGGAAAGTGTGTGAATGGAGGGAATCTTCCTCACATCGCCTTTTCTTTTTCTTTTTCTTTTCTTTTCTTTTTTTTTTTTTTTTTTGAGACAGAGTCTCCCACTGTCACCTGGGCTGGAGTGCAGTGGTGCGATCTCGGCTCACTGCAGCCTCTGCCTCCTGGGTTCAAGCGATTCTTCTGCCTCAGCCTCCCAAGTAGCTGAGATTACAGGCGCCCGCCACCACGGCCAGCTAATTTTTTTTTCCGAGACAGAATCTCACTGTGTCGCCAGGCTGGAGTGGAGTGGTGCGATCTTGGCTCACTGCAACCTCCGCCTCCTGGGTTCAAGTGATTCTTCTGCCTCAGCCTCCAGAGTAGCGAGTAGCTGGGACTACAGGCTCGTGCCACCGTGCCCAGCTAACTTTTGTATTTTTAGTAGAGACAGGGTTTCACCATGTTGGCCAGGATGGTCTCGATCTCTTGACCTCCTGATCTGCCTGCCTCGGCCTCTCAAAGTGCTGGGATACCTAATTTTTTTGTATTTTTAGTACAGATGGGGTTCACCATGTTGGCCAGGCTGCTCTCAAACTCCTGCCCTGGTAACTCACCCGCCTTGGCCTCCCAAAGCGCTGGGATTACAGGCGTGTGTCACCGCACCCGGCCGTCACACCCCCTTTTCAGACAACAATCTTCAGAGGTTCTTAGCACCCGGGCAGGGGCTTGAGGGAGTTCATGAATGCTCCCCCACAAATGAGGGGCACATTTTTGTGGGTGCTTTTTCTGTGAGTCCCATGGGGTTTCTCAAGTGGGTCTTTGACCAAAGGAGGTTAAGGACCTTGACCTTCCATGATCTGTCCCAGATAGGGGTCAGGATTTGAGCTTCGGTCACTGGGACTCCCAGGCTGTCCCCGTGAGTGGAATCACAGGCTCTGAGGGAGTTTTTCCAGAGGAAAGGATTTCCTGCACACTGGAAGGCAGGTCTTGGGGACACTTGAGTCCCCGGACTTAACTCCCGTGCCCACCTCTGGGGTGTCTTGTCCCGGGAGGCCTGACTGGCCACTCACTCACCCACTCATGGAAGATAACTGGATCCTGGGCTGCGCCTCACCCTGGGTTCCAGCCCAAGCCCCTCCCACCTCCATCCCCCTTCCTGAGGGTCCCCCAACTTCACAACAGGCCCCTTATCCTCTGGCCTCTGGAGACCTTAGGCAGCTCAGCTCAACCTTGGTTTCAGCAGCGGGGGTGGCAAGAGCGCACCTGAGCTGAGGTTGAAGGGGGGGTAGTTTTCTAGGCCGTTGCCAGGACGATGCCACCTGAGCTGGGCGCCAGGCACCTGTCGTCCAGGGAACAGTACAGGCGGGGCTCTTCCCCTGGGAGCTAGCAGGGCCACTGGGCTGAGACGGGGGATGGATCAGATTCCTGAGAGTCCCAGGCGGGTGGGGGTGTGCGATACTCGGGGAGCTGGGGCATGTTTGCATCACGAAACTGGGCTGGGGGAGAGCAGAGGCGGCCGGGAGGGGCTGTGGGAGGAGGAGGCTCAGGAAGGCAGGCCAACGCCCCCTGTGTGTGTTTCTGTCCTGAGCCTGTTACTTTTTTGGCCCCCAATCCCTCTCTTCTTCCTCAGCTTGTCCTCCATCTTCCCCTCCTTTACCTTTGGTTCCCACATGCACAGATGCTATGGATGCTTTTCCTCCCCTGTCGCCACTCAGTCGCGGCATCCCCCACTGACCCCCCAGGCCCCTCATCCACCCGCTGCCCACGAATCCCCAGCCCCGCACCCTCCCCATGGCTCAGGTCTCCCCTATCCTGGCCTCCCTGCACTTCACTCTGCTCCTCCCCTACCTGGGCCTTAAAACCCCGCCTGCAGCTGAGAGCCTGCAGAGTCCTCAGGTGGCACTGTCAGAGTCGCTTGGTGGGAACCTGTGCCAGCCCGCAGGGGACGCAGATGTCCTCAGCCTGGCAGTGCATCCGGAGGGCCCGTGTGAGCTCAGCCCAGGTGTGACAGCAAGGTGGCAAGAGCAGCAGCACCCTCACGGCATTCGATGGGCAGAGGCCCCTCAAGGTGACACCCACCACTCAGCTGAGTGGGACCAGGAGTCTGCTTTGTACTCTGCAAGGACCAGAGACACCTGCAAGAGGCACGGAGAGGAGGAGCCTTTCAAGAGGTTCACAGAACTGAGGACTGGCCTGGCCTGGGGACACCAACAAGCCTTCCCCTCCTGCTGGGCACAGAGACACCCACCCAGCACACCAGACACACCCTTTGAGTCACCTAGGCTGCCTGGGGCTGAGAAGACCTAACCGAGGGGCCAGATGGCTTCAACTGGCTTAGAACTGCTGGGCATGACCCTGGCTGTGCTGGGCTGGCTGGGGACCCTGGTGTCCTGTGCCCTGCCCCTGTGGAAGGTGACCGCCTTCATCGGCAACAGCATCGTAGTGGCCCAGGTGGTGTGGGAGGGGCTGTGGATGTCCTGCGTGGTGCAGAGCACGGGCCAGATGCAGTGCAAGGTGTACGACTCGCTGCTGGCGCTGCCACAGGACCTGCAGGCTGCACGTGCCCTCTGTGTCATCGCCCTCCTGCTGGCCCTGCTTGGCCTCCTGTTGGCCATCACAGGTGCCCAGTGTACCACATGTGTGGAGGATGAAGGTGCCAAGGCCCGTATCATGCTCACCGCGGGAGTCATCCTCCTCCTCGCTGGCATCCTGGTGCTCATCCCTGTGTGCTGGACGGCGCACGCCATCATCCAGGACTTCTACAACCCCCTGGTGGCTGAGGCCCTCAAGCGGGAGCTGGGAGCCTCCCTCTACCTGGGCTGGGCGGCAGCTGCACTGCTTATGCTGGGCGGGGGGCTCCTCTGCTGCACGTGCCCCCCGCCCCAGGTCGAGCGGCCCCGTGGACCGAGGCTGGGCTACTCCATCCCCTCCCGCTCAGGCGCGTCTGGACTGGACAAGAGGGACTACGTGTGAGGCAGAGGCTTCCCCTGGGAGCCCGCTGCTCCCCACTGCTCCGCACCTTCCACCTTGGCCTGGTGACCAGATGCCCTGCTCCACCACAACCTCCTTCCCCAGGAAAACCCACTTTCCAAAAGCCCAAGCTATACCTGGCCGCAGGGCTGGGTCAGCTGGCCTGGCTGAGCTCTTCTCAATGGGGTCCCCTTTGATGTTCTCCCCCAAGCTGGGCAGCCCAGAGGTGTTGGGCACCCTGGCCTGCCCCCGCCTCCCCAGTAGTTGTTTCCTTCCATTGCCCAGGATACTGGCTGGCCTTCCTTCTCTTCTGAGCCCTCCCGTGTCCCAGGAACCCTGACCTCACCGAAAGGTCAGCAGCTCATTGGCTCCAAAACCAAGGAGCAGACCATGCCCTCCCAACCCTGGAGTTGGCAGGGAGGGCCTGCCCATCACCTCCCCTCCCCAACACCCCCACCCGCGAGTTGGAAATAAAGAGCATTTGTAACTGGGCTCCCTCTAATCTGTGTGCCGCCACTAGGGCTGGGCAGGGACAGCCAGGTAGCCTCCCTTGGTGGCTGTCAGGCCAAGGTCTGGCTCCAGGTTCTGCCTGGTAGGTATGCTCACTCAAGCCACGGGCAGAGGAGATCATGACTCACTTATGCCCACCTCTTCCCCTAGCCAGGGTGGGCACTCAGTAACCCCCTGCAACACCAAACGCACTAACAAAACATGCTTTATTTGGTAAAAATGTGAGTGTAAAGGGGCGGGCAGGGCAGAAGGGTGCAGTGTTGGAGGTGGAGGTGGGGGTCTACATAGCTGGGACCTGGCCCCGGGGGTGGACGTCCTATCAGGATGGAAGAGCCAGAGGTCAGAAGTTCCGGGGGTGGGCAGTCCTTTGTTAACAGATCACTTGCTTTTCCAGGGGGTGATGAGAGGAGCTCCAGAGGCCCAAGTAGGATGGGGGTTAGCTGTCCAGTGACGTCTAGGGAAGCCCAGCCCCCAGCAGCAGCAGGAACTCTTGGGGACAGTCTGTCTTGTCGCAAAGGCCAGCACAGCAAGCAGCCCCCACGTTAGTTCCACAGCTCGACTGGCTTCTAAGATGGGCATGTCAAGATCCAAAATCTCAAAGCATCCCCTCTTTGGCTCCATCATCCAAGGGTGAGAAACAGCAGAGCCTAAGTGGGAGTCTGAGCCATCTTCTTGGTTCACTTTTCAAACGAATTTTAAATACCCTCAGTCAAAAGAAAAACAGCAGAAGGCAGAAACAAAAGATACCAACCTATCCCAAAGCTGTTGGGACTTCTGGATGGCTCTAGTGCCAGCGGAGCCCCCATTCCCCTCCACGTCAGACGTAATTCTTAGTGGGGTACTCAGAGGGCCCCCGAGAGATGACAGGGGCAGATGTCGAGTAGCGGGCCATGTAATGGCTTGGGCCCCGGGACACCCCTGAGGGGCAAGTGCAGCACAGCAGCCCCCCACCCAGCAACAAAAGGCCTGAGGCTGCCCAGCCCAAGTAGAGGGAGGCTCCCAGCTCCCGCTTTTGGGCCTCAGCCACCAGGGGGTTATAGAAGTCCCGGATGATGGCATGCGCCGTCCAGCACACGGGGATTAGCGTCAGGACCCCTGAGATGACAAAGACAATCCCAGAGGTGAGCACCAGGCGGGCCTTGGAATCCTTCTCCTCCACACAGGTGGTACACTTCGCCCCAGCAAGGTAGACCAGCAAGCCGAACAGGGCCACAAGGAGGGCAATGACACAGAGGGCACGTGCAGCCTGCAGGTCCTGCGGCAGTGCCAGCAGTGAGTCGTACACCTTGCACTGCATCTGGCCGGTGCTCTGCACCACGCAGGACATCCACAAGCCCTCCCACACCACCTGGGCCACCACGATGCTGTTGCCGATGAAAGCGGTCACTTTCCACATGGGCAGGGCGCAGGAAACCAGGCCATTCACCCAGCCCAGCAGTGTCAGGACGACTCCCAGGATCTGCATTCCGGCAGAGGCCATGGCAAGGTTGAAGGAGCTGCACTGTATTTGGGATAGAAGCACAGCAAGGTGAGGCCTGGCAGGCCCAGACCTCAGGCCACATGTGGACAGGACACTAGGGGCATACACCATGGAAAGTGGTCATCACATCCCGGAACTCGGTCAAGACATGCTCCCTGAGCCTCACTTCTCATGGGCAAAATGAACACTTAATGCTTTAGCATTTATTATTCTTTCTAGTTATGTGACAGGCACTGGCTCATAACAGTGAATGTGCAAGCAGCCCTGCCCTGGCTATTCTGAGTGCAAATGAAAAATAACAGGATGAAACCTATGCAATGACAGTCCAAGGCCAGAGCCAGTGATCAGGCTGCAAGGCAGCAAAAAGCAGGATGAGAAGACAGTGTGATTTCCAAGCAGTCTCCGTGTAGAATGGTTCAGTTCTAGCCCTGAGTTTAAGGCTCAAAACTCGTCCATTTCTTTTTGTTGTTGTTGTTTGAGACAAGGAGTCTCACTCAGTGGCCCAGGCTAGAGTGCAGTGGTGTAATCTCGGCTCACTGCAACCTGTGCCTCCCAGGTTCAAGTGATTCTCCTGCCTCAGCCTCCCAAGTAGCTGCGATTACAGCTGCACACAACCACGCCCGGATAATTTTTTTTTTTTTTTTCTTTTTGAGAGGGAGTCTCGCTCTGTCGCCCAGGCTGGAGTGCAGTGGTGCGCTCTCGGCTCACTGCAAGCTCCTCCTTCTGGGTTCACATCATTCTCCTGCCTCAGCCTCCCGAGTAGCTGGGACTACAGGCGCCCGACACCATGCCCAGCTAATTTTTTGTATTTTTAGTAGAGACGGGGTTTCACTGTGTTAGCCAGGATGGTCTCGATCTCCTGATCTCGTGATCTGCCCACCTCGGCCTCCCAAAGTCCTGGGATTGCAGGCATGAGCCACCGCACCTGGCCTTAATTTTTGTATTTTTAGTAGAGATGGGGTTTCAACAAGTTGGCCAGGCTGGTCTTGAATTCGTGACCTCAGGTGATCCGCCCGCCTCAGCCTCCCAAAGTTCTGGGATTACAGGTGTGAGCCATCGCACCGGACCAAAACTTGTTAATTTCAACACTAAGATTGAAGATCCCAAGCTTCCTCCCACCACCCAACATTCCTCACAACTTGGTTCCACACCCCAGGCTGGCAGACACCAGGGGCAGGAGAGATGAAGAAAAACATCATTAATCCTCCACCTAAAAGCAGTTCCTTCCCCAAAGTCACTCAATGACTCCCTGGTCCCACCCTTCTGACCTCCCCTAGGGGCTGGAGAGCATAGCCTTAAAACTTGAGGGCCTTTTCCTGTGAATTCTAGACCAAATGCTGTGCTAGATTCCCCTCGACAGCAGTTCTCCCACCACCACCTGTCCTGCACCTGTGTCCCCTCATATCCCAGGCAGTGTTGGAGGGGACCATCTCTGACCAGGGCCTCCCACTGCTGGGGCCTCCCACTGCCCAGAGTTCTTCCATTGTACAGCTTGGACCTAAACTTATCCCGGCCGGCAGTGGCCGGAGGGCAGGCTCTACTCATTAGCCGGAGGTCCCAGGCCTGGGCAGAGCAGGCCACCTTGGGGAGACTGGCTGGGGCAGGCTGCCCCAACGCCCAGGTCCGGCCGTTAGGCCTCTGGCCGAGCTAGGGTCGGGGCCACGCTGGTCTAGGCGCCCCAAGCCTCTCCCTTGTGAGTGTGCCCCTGCCCCTTTCTTTTCCATGCACTGCAGGCCCGACTCTGTCCGAGGGCGCCCGGGCCCACCCGACCACTCCAGCCTGGGAGCCGCTCGCCTAGGAAGGGTTCTATAGCTGCAGTGGCCGCAAGGTCTGCTCCCCCAAGCGAGGGGGAAGGGGGAGGGGAGCCCCGCCCCGCCCCGAAAGGCAAGATAGGTGGGGGAGGGGCGCTCGGAGTTTCGGTGTCTTTGTCCCTGGGGAGGGGGGAGGGGCGTTTAACCCTTGGGAGCCTCGAAGGACTCGATCACCTCGGCGTCTTGGGCGCAGACCGCCCGACCCCCTGAGGGACTCGCGCATCCAGGTGGCCGCAGCCCGAGTTCGCACGCCCCCCTACCCACGCCGCCAGCACCCTGCACCCGGCCCCAAGAGGCGTCTCTCCAACACTCACACTTGCCCGGGACTCACCTGCGAAGACAATAAGGGAAATTCCTAGGCCGAGTGTCGGGACAGGGCGGAGGCGAGGGTCTTAAAGAAGCGGTGACGTCACTGGACCACCGCCCCGGAGGAGGGGCAGAGACCCTGTACCCGACGGCAGCGGGCGTGCGAATCCCAGGCTTGTCAGAGGGGGGCGCTGGAGGCTGAGGTAGCTGCCAGACTCACCCAGGGTGAGGGCGCCAGGCTTAGGGGAGAACAGAGCTTGAGTCTCCGCTTTGCCACTTAAGCAGCGCGATGACATGGGGAACTCACCTAACCTACCCGAGCCTTCGTTTCCTACTCCGTAAAATGGAGATAAGTCTGCATTTTATTATGTAACTACGTCCTAAGTTACAAATTACAGGGCAAACTATTGGTATTATTTTAAAGAAATATTTTCACTGTGTCACCCAGGCTGGAGTGCAGTGGTGCGATCACGGCTCACTGCAGCCTCGACCTTCCGGGCTCAAGCGATCCTCCCGCTTCAGCCTCCTGAGTAGCTCGGACTACAGGCGGCACACGCCACCGCGCCCAGCTAATTTATGTTTTGTACAGACAGGGTCTTGCTATATTGCCCAGGCGTCTCGAACTCTGGGGCTCAAGCGATCCGCCCACCTTGGCCTTGCACTGCGCTGGGATTACCGGCTTGAGCCACCGCGCCCGGCCAGATAATATTATTTTTATGTTGTTATGATTTTTTTTGTTGTTGTTTGTAAAGAGTCTAGCTCTGTCGCCCAGGCTGGAGTGCAGTGGCGCGATCTCCGCTCGCTGCAAGCTCCGCCTTCCGGGTTCACGCCATTCTCCTGCCTCAGCCTCCCAGGTAGCTGGGACTATAGGCGCCCACCACCATGCCTGACTAATTTTTTGTATTTTTAGTAGAGATGGGGTTTCACCATGTTAGCCAGGATGGTCTCGATCTCCTGACCTCTGATCCGCCCGCCTCAGCCTCCCAAAGTGCTGGGATTACAGGCCTGAAACACAGCGCCCGGCCTGTTTTGATTTTTTGAGATGGGGGCCCTTTCTGTCGCCCAGTCTGGAGTGAAATGGCGCTATCTCAGCTGACTGCAACCTCCGTCTCCCGGGTTCCAGCAATTCTTCTGCCTCAGTCTCCCAAGTAGCTGAGATTACAGGTGCCCACCAGCACGCCCAGCTAATTTCTTTCTTTTTTTATTTTTGGTTTTAGTAAAGACGGGGTTTCACCATGTTGGCCAGGCTGGTCTCGAACTCCTGACCTCAGGTTTAATTGTTATACCCCCAGGGGCCTTAAGAAAGCTGCAGTGGGCCGGGCGCGGTGGCTCAAGCCTGTAATCCCAGCACTTTGGGAGGCCGAGACGGGCGGATCACGAGGTCAGGAGATCGAGACCATCCTGGCTAACACGGTGAAACCCCGTCTCTACTAAAAAATACAAAAAAACTAGCCGGGTGCGGTGGCGGGCGCCTGTAGTCCCAGCTACTCGGGAGGCTGAGGCAGGAGAATGGCGTGAACCCGGGAGGCGGAGCTTGCAGTGAGCCGAGATCCGGCCATTGCACTCCAGCCTGGGCGGCAGAGCGAGACTCCGTCTCAAAAAAAAAAAAAAAAAAAAGAAAGCTGCAGTGGCCAGGCTAGTCTGGGCAACATAGTGAGACCCTGGTCTCTACAAAAAATACAAAAATTAGTCGTGTGTGCTGGCGCAGTGCCTGTGGTCCCTACTTGGGAGGCTGAGGTGGGAGACTCGAGCCCAGAGAGCCGTGATCGTACCACTGCACTCCAGGCTGAACAAGAGGAAGACGCGATCTCAAGGGGAGGAAAAAAAAAGGAAGCTGCAGTGATCTCTGCATGGATTGTTCATGTGTCTGATTTTATTTATTTATTTATTTATTTATTTATTTATTTATTTAAGAAGGACTCTCACTCTATCGCCCAGGCTGGAGTGTAGTGGCGCCATCTCGGCTCACTGCAACTTCCGCCTCCCGGGTTCAAGCGATTCTCCTGCCTCAGCCTCCTGAGTAACTAGGATTACAGGCGCGCGTTGCCACGCCCGGCTAATTTTTGTATTTTGAGTAGAGACGGCGTTTCATCACGTTGGTCAGGCTGCTCTCGAACTCCTGACCTCCTAATCCGCCTGCCTCAGCCTCCCAAATTGATGGGATTAAAGGCGTGAGCCACCGCGCCCGGCCGTTCATGTCTGATTTCTATATGAGATGCCGAAGAGAGCACTCGTGTCTGATTTTTTATTTCCCCACCCCACGCGCGCTGGACTAGATCACCTGCTGGGCAAGGGAGGGATCTGCGTCCCTGCGGGGTCCTGGCAGCTCCCGCACCAGAACTTTGTTGAATGAATGACTGAACTGAGCGGGCCCCGCGGGGCGGGGCGTCCCGCAGCCAAACTCAAGGCGGGCGGAGGCGAGAGCTCCGCCCCGGAAGGCGGGGGCGGGGGCGGGGCGGCGGCCGTGGGTCCCTGCCGGCCGGCGGCGGGCGCAGACAGCGGCGGGCGCGGGACGTGCACTATGGCTCGGGGTTCGCTGCGCCGGTTGCTGCGGCTCCTCGTGCTGGGGCTCTGGCTGGCGTTGCTGCGCTCCGTGGCTGGGGAGCAAGCGCCAGGTACGCGGGACTTGGGGATCGGAGAACCCCGATCCGGGGCTCGGGAGCCGGATTGGGTGCCTGGAGAACAGCGCGGAACTGGGGGAACAGGCGGATGTGGGTATCTGGGTTCAGGTGGCCTTCTAACAGCTCGCTCCCGGCTGTGGGAACTTCCATCACTCTCCAAGTTTCATTCACAATCCGGGCCTCAGTTTCTCCCACCGTCCAATTGGGGTTGGGGTGGGTTCTTCGGTTCCGAAAGTCCGAAAGTATTTGGAAGTGGAGAGAGAAAGTAAGTGAGGGCGGGATGTTTAGTCTAGGAAGGGGCACGCCCCCAGCCTGGTCAGTACAGGGTCTAACTAGCCCCAGAGACCGACGAGTTGGGGAGGCCGTCGAGAGGTACTAGAGTCTGTGCCCTCTATACCATGTGGGGTGCCCCCTTCCATCCGGTGACTTCAGTGCCCAGCTATGCGGGGGGAGGGACTGGGGTCGGGCCCGGTGCCCAGGAGTGAGTCACCCGCCGGCGGCAGGGGGGTTGTGGGGACCTGACCCCCCCACCCCCAGCGTCCCGCGCTACGCCCTCCCTCCTGGAGCTGCCGTGTCCCGGTCGGGCCGTGCGGTCACCTGTGAGGAATGCGCGGGGAGGGCGCCAGTGACTCACGTTATTCGAGCCGGCCGACCCTGACCTCAGACCCCAGAATAGCCGAGTCCCGCCCCCAGCCTCTGACCCGAGGCCCCCTCCCCAGGCACCGCCCCCTGCTCCCGCGGCAGTTCCTGGAGCGCGGACCTGGACAAGTGCATGGACTGCGCGTCTTGCAGGGCGCGACCGCACAGCGACTTCTGCCTGGGCTGTGAGTGGGGGGCAGGGCCAGTGGCCAGCGGACCCCAGACTGGGAGAGAGGGTGGCTGGTGCGGAGAGGGTGGCCGAGAGCTTTGCATCGGGGAAGTCAATCGGGAGAAGGTGGGAGTTGGAAGGTGGCCCGGGTCAGGGAGGAGGCCACGGTTGGGAGAAAGCTGAAGGCTCAGTCTTAGGGGGCGGGGCTGGCCTGGAGAGGGGCGAGGTCTGACTCCGAGTCCCGCCCCCAGGCGCTGCGGCACCTCCTGCCCCCTTCCGGCTGCTTTGGCCCATCCTTGGGGGCGCTCTGAGTCTGACCTTCGTGCTGGGGCTGCTTTCTGGCTTTCTGGTCTGGAGACGATGCCGCAGGAGAGAGAAGTTCACCAGTAAGTGCGCCCTGGCCTGCCCAGCCCTGTCAGCACTCGACTTTTTCTCTGCCCCTGACGACCCCACCTCTTATCTTGCAGCCCCCATAGAGGAGACCGGCGGAGAGGGCTGCCCAGCTGTGGCGCTGATCCAGTGACAATGTGCCCCCTGCCAGCCGGGGCTCGCCCACTCATCATTCATTCATCCATTCTAGAGCCAGTCTCTGCCTCCCAGACGCTGCAGGAGCCAAGCTCCTCCAACCACAAGGGGGGTGGGGGGCGGTGAATCACCTCTGAGGCCTGGGCCCAGGGTTCAGGGGAACCTTCCAAGGTGTCTGGTTGCCCTGCCTCTGGCCCCAGAACAGAAAGGGAGCCTCACGCTGGCTCACACAAAACAGCTGACACTGACTAAGGAACTGCAGCATTTGCACAGGGGGGGTGTCCTCCTTCCTAGAGGCCCTGGGGGCCAGGCTGACTTGGGGGGCAGACTTGACACTAGGCGCCACTCACTCAGATGTCCTGAAATTCCACCATGGGGGTCACCCTGGGGGGTTAGGGACCTATTTTTAACACTAGGGGGCTGGCCCACTAGGAGGGCTGGCCCTAAGATACCGACCCCCCCAACTCCCTAAAGAGGGGAGGAGATATTTATTTTGGGGAGAGTTTGGAGGGGAGGGAGAATTTATTAATAAAAGAATCTTTAACTTTAAATGGTTTGGAGAGGCAGTGATCCCCGACTGACTCCCCTGAGCTGGAGGGAGGGAGTGAGTCAGCCAGCCGCGGGGGCGGGGGTGAGGCTCTGACTCACACATTCTCAATGCCTGGAACTCAGCCGGCCAGGACCTGGCTGGCCCTAACAGTTTTCCAGGGAAGATCTTGAGGAGAAACCCCAGCATCCCGCACCTCTCCCCTCTCCACCATCCCCAAAAGCCCCAGGTTCTAGACTGAAGCCTTCCTTTGCTCAGCAATCTTTATTCAGTTCTTCTTGGGGGTGGGATGCCTCCCTTCCCATGCTCCCACCCCTCCCATCCCAGAGCTCCGTTGGGCTCAGTGTCCTCTGTTGAGGGAAGGTCTTGGTGCCCAGATGCCTGGTCTGCAGGAGAGGGAGGAACCTTGTCCCTTTGCAGGAGTCGCTGGTCTCTTTTGTGGGGAAGAAGGAAGGTGGGAGGGGCAGTCCACCAGCACTCAGAGCTCCGTTATGTCTCCAGCTGGGGTTGCAGGGTAGGGGGGACTGGGGGTGTCCCCCAGCCTCAGCAGACGGAGGGCCTCGGGGATGAGGCTGCCAGGGTAGCGCCAGAGAAGCAGCTCAGAGCAAGGGCTTCTAGAAGAAGAAATGACTGTCAGGGCATGGGGCTAAGGCTGGCCTAGCTGAGCACCTCCCACCAGGTCCAGGTCCCCAGGGACTCCTGGGTTCCCAGCACTTTCCAAAGAGCCAAGATGAGAAACAACCCAGAGGTCAGCTAGAGCTAAAAATGGCACGATGAGGCAGGGCCTGAGGTCAGCTGCGAGGACCGCCTGTGATTCTGCAGAAGGCCTGGCCAGTGGAGGAGCCTACCTGAGTGGGGGCAGGGCTTGGGGGAAGGCCATGGGGGGGCTGCAGTAGGGGTGGTCATTGTGCAGGCTGAGTTGAGAGAAGTGGGTGGCCATGTTCTCCTCAGACAGAAACTGCTTGCGCAGAGGCTCCCTGGGGAGAGATGGGAGAGAGGCAGGCTGGGATATTGAGACAGGAGGCAGCCTGTTGGGGACCAGAGGTGACAGAGCTCTCGTTGGGAGTCCCTCCCTACCCCCAAACTCACTGCTCCTCCTCCAGGCGCCGCTTGGTGCTCATGGGCACAGCTCCTCGTAGAGGGGAGCTGGGAAAAAAAGAGAGCCTGGTGCACCCCACCCTCTTGGCCCCTTCCCAAGGATATGCCCGCCTGAGCCTGCAGCATCAGCCAGGAGCCCCAAGCCCATTACTGTCTCAGCTGGTGCTGGTCCCCCCTCTCCTGGGCCATCCAGCAGCGTACTTCGGAAGTCTGGACCCTGAACTGCAGCCCCAGTACCATCTCAGCTCAAGCCTAAGCCCCGCCGGTTCGCCCCACCCCGTGTTCATCCTGCAGAGCAGCCCTGAGCACCCAGCCAAAGCTCCTGCGGCCCTTGGTCAGGCCCACCCTGGTCCCCCACACGCACCTGGCGTCCAGGCCCCGAGTCACCCCCAAGGCGGCCCGCGGGAGGCGCTGGGCCCCACCCTGGGGGCCTCGCTCCAAGGGCTGCTGAAGGATCATTGGGTTTTGGGGTCCTGCGGGTGGGATCTGGGTGACAGGGGAGGAGTCTCTGAGGGCGTGGCCCAGCGAGGATGGGCGTGGCTTTAGGCGGGCACAGCGGCGAGGTTCTGCGCGGGCGCGGAAGAAGGGCGGCGCGTGGCAGAAGGCAGGCTGGCTCCTCGGGGTGGGGGAGGGTATCCGGCTTAGCGGGGCTGCGGTGGACACCACTTCTTAATGTCGGGGGTCTTCGCGGCGCTCACCTCGGCTCCTGGGGTTCAGGACGGTACACAGCAGCCACCTTCGCGCCGAAGGCAGTAGGGCGCCACGGAGAGGAACCGCTGTAGGCACGTAAGGCCTCGTGAAGTTGCGTCGCACGCGGAGCACTCTGGGACTTGTAGTTCTGGAGATGGAGCGAGCTGTGCCGCTCGCGGTACCGCTGGGTCAGGTGAGACGGACGTGGTGCGCGTTGCCTTCTGGGATTTGTAGTCCATTCATGGCTGGGACGGGGCGGGCAGGGAATTGTGCCCTTTGAGTCCTATTTTGCCTGGGCTATTTGTGGAACTCAGACGCTGACCGGGGGGCGGGAGAGTAACCCAGAAGTGCCTCAGGGGCTTAACGCAAGTCAGAGAGTAGGGATTATAAATCAGTACGTTTTTCTATGTTGGGGTAGTGGAGCCCCCCCTTTTTTTTTTTTTTAATTTTCTAGTTCCTGCAAAGCCCTTTTTTTTTTTTTTAGACGGAGTCTCACTCTGTCAACTAGGCTAGAGTGCAGTGGCACGATCTCAGCTCACTGCAACTTCCGCCTCCTGGGTTCAAGCGATTCTCCTGCCTCAGTTTCCTGAGTAGCTGGGACTACAGGCGTGTGCCACCATGCCCAGCTAATTTTGTGTTTTTAGTAGAGACAGGGTTTCACCATGTTGACCAGGCTGGTCTCGAACTCCTGACCTCAGGTGATCCTCCCGCCTCAGCCTCCCAAAGTGCTGGGATTACAGGTGTGAGTCACCATGCCTGGCCACATTTTTTTTTTTTTTGAGATGAAGTTTCACTCTTGTTGCCCAGGCTGGAGTGCAATGGCTCCATCTTGGTTCACCACAGCCTCCGCCTCCCAGATTCAAGCAGTTCTCCTGCCTCAGTCTCCCAAGTAGCTGAGATTACAGGCATGCGCCACCACTCCCAGCTCATTTTGTATTTTTAGTAGAGATGGGTTTCTCCATGTTGGTCAGGCTGGTCTGGAACTCCAGACCTCAGGTGATCCGCCCACCTCGGCCTCCCAAAGTGCTGGGATTACAGGCGTGAGCCACTGCGCCCGGCCCCACATTTTTAAATTTTTTGTTGAGACGGAGTCTCACTATTTTGACCAGGCTGCTCTCGAACTCCTGGCCTCCCCAAGCGGTGGATGACAGGCATGAGCCACCACACCTGGCTTCAGCACTGAGTGACGGCCCCATGGAGAGCTCTTGTCTATACACTAGCTCATCTAATTGTGATGGAATCTTCTGTGAGCTCCACTTGACAGTTGAGGAAGCTGGTAGGAGAGTGCTGGGTGCTTGCTCAGAGGTCCCTGAGGCATCACCTCGACTCGCCCCTTCTTCAGTGTCTTCTTGGAGCCGCCCATGGGACTGCATGGGCAAGTGCTGGCTTGGGGCCGGGCCGCCTCAAAAGAGGGCTGAGAAGTCAGGACAGTGGGAGGCCTGGCAGGTGTTGGGGGAAGCAGGAAGGAGTCTGTGGATGGGAGGTTTCTTTTTTTTTTTTTTTTTGAGACGGAGTCTCGCTGTGTCGCCCAGGCTGGAGTGCAGTGGCGCCATCTCGGCTCACTGCAAGCTCCGCCTCCCGGGTTCACGCCATTCTCCCGCCTCAGCCTCCGAGTAGCTGGGACTACAGGCGCCCGCCACCTCGCCCGGCTAGTTTTTTGTATTTTTAGTAGAGACGGGGTTTCACCATGTTAGCCAGGATGGTCTCGATCTCCTGACCTCGTGATCCACCCGCCTCGGCCTCCCAAAGTGCTGGGATTACAGGCTTGAGCCACCGCGCCCGGCCGGATGGGAGGTTTCATACATCCCAGGCAGGCCTCATCCAGTTCTTCCCTGCAGACAGAGGTGTTCCAGGCCTTGCAGCGGCTCCATATGACCATCTTCTCCCAGAGCGTCTCACCGTGTGGGAAGTTTCTGGCGGCTGGCAACAATTATGGGCAGATTGCCATCTTCAGGTACCCTCTGCCGCTGTCCACCCATTAGCCCTGGCACTTGGCCCTCATGGGACGGATGCCCCTGTTTCTGACTCCTGGGTCCCCTCCGCTGTCCCCTGCAGCTTGTCCGCTGCTTTGAGCTCCGAAGCCAAAGAGGAAAGTAAGAAGCCGGTGGTGACTTTCCAAGGTGGGTATAGCTGTGGAGTCTGGCTTCGGGACTTTGGGTGGAATTGGTCAACTCAGTTCTGCATTTCTCTTTAGCCCATGATGGGCCTGTCTATAGCATGGTCTCCACCGATCGACATCTGCTTAGTGCTGGGGATGGGGAGGTGAAGGCCTGGCTTTGGGCGGAGATGCTCAAGAAGGTAAGGAGTTGAGCTCGGGAAAGGGCTGGGGTGCCGGGACCCAGAGAGAGCCTTTGAGGTCAACTGGTATTTTCCCTTTTGAAGGGGTGTAAGGAGCTGTGGCATCGTCAGCCTCCATACAGGTGAGCCAGGGCCACATGGATAGAGGGGGCATCAGGGTGAAGTGACTTCCTCACTGACCCTGCCTTTCCTTCCCCAGGACCAGCCTGGAAGTGCCCGAGATCAATGCTCTGCTGCTGGTCCCCAAGGTCTGAGCCCCATGTGACTGTTCTTGTCCAAACTTTGATCCTTCACCCTCTGCCTACCCTGATTTGACATTGACTTCCTGCCTCACCCTGCTCCCTCCACAGGAGAACTCCCTCATCCTGGCTGGGGGAGACTGTCAGTTGCACACTATGGACCTTGAAACTGGGACTTTCACGGTGAGCAGGGTCTTGGAGCCCTAGAGCAGGTCCAGGCCAGGGAGAGGCACTCTTCCTAGGTCTCCTCCTGACATCGCCCCTCTACATGCAGCGGGTCCTCCGGGGCCACACAGACTACATCCATTGCCTGGCACTGCGGGAAAGGAGCCCAGAGGTGCTGTCAGGTGGCGAGGACGGAGCTGTTCGACTTTGGGGTAAGGAGGTGGCTGGCTGGAGGGCAAGATGGCAGTGAAGGAGGCTGAGGTAAATGGGGTACCACTCACAGTTCTTTCCCCGCAGACCTGCGCACAGCCAAGGAGGTCCAGACGATCGAGGTCTATAAGCACGAGGTGAGGGTCTGTCCATGGCCATTGTCCTCTTCCCCTCCCGCTCCTTGAATTCTGCATGTCTTCACCTCTTTCCCTCCCCCGCCGCCCAGGAGTGTTCAAGGCCCCACAATGGGCGCTGGATCGGATGCTTGGCAACTGATTCCGACTGGATGGTGAGCTGGGCAGACTGTGGGATTGGATGGCAGCTCCGGGCCCTGTCAGCTGTGGGCCTGTAGTTCACAGCTGGGGACTCCCACCTTTCTGTCCAGGTCTGTGGAGGGGGCCCAGCCCTCACCCTCTGGCACCTCCGATCCTCCACACCTACCACTGTCTTCCCCATCCGGGCGCCACAGAAGCATGTCACCTTCTACCAGGACCTAGTGAGTCCCTCTCTCTCACTTCTGCCACCCCCACTGACTCTTCCCTTCAGTCGTGACCCCCGAGCACCTTCCCTGTCCTCTGCAGATTCTGTCGGCTGGCCAGGGCCGCTGTGTCAACCAGTGGCAGCTGAGCGGGGAGCTGAAGGCCCAGGTGCCTGGCTCCTCCCCAGGGCTGCTCAGCCTCAGCCTCAACCAGCAGCCCGCCGCGCCCGAGTGCAAGGTGGGTCTGGCAGGGGCCATGGGGTGGCTGGGAGGCAGGGGTGTGGGCAGGCCAGTCATGCCCCTCTTTCCTCCAGGTCCTGACAGCTGCAGGTAACAGCTGCCGGGTGGATGTCTTCACCAACCTGGGCTACCGGGCCTTCTCCCTGTCCTTCTGACCTCTGACGACACCCCCAGCCAGCCCAGGGTTTTAGAGTGTTTTTCATTTTCTTTTTTACAATAAAGTTTCAGGCTTTTTTTCTGTGCTCTTTCTTTCCACGAATGGAGGCCAAATCGGTGGAGTGATTTATATATTACTCTGTCCCATCTTGATACATAAATACCCAGCCCTATCCCTGCCCTAGAAAAGATAGACCTATATTGATTCGGAAAATAGCTCTGTTCACCTGCCCCTGCCACCCACTAGGGGCTCCTGCCCCACAAAGCTGGCCCCTGCTCCGGATGAGCCCCTGCTCCCGATGAGCCCTTGCCCAGCATCCTGGGGTGGGGAGGGCATCAGCTCCTTTTGGAAGACAATCCAGGCCCTGTCGCTTAATTGGCCAGAAGAGGAAAGTGAGCCCCTAAGCGGGCAAGGGCAGCCCCTGGGCCCAGCCGTCAGGTCCTTCGGAAGAGGTTGCTGAGAAAGCCACCGGCGGGCCCGGGGCCCAGGCGCAGAGAGAAGCGGGGCGCGGCACGGCGCGGGGTCGACGACGACGCGGCGGCGTTCAGTTCCTTCTGGCGCTGTGAGCGCAGCTGCTGCCCGATCACCACCTGCATGTCGTCCTGCGGGAGGTCGTGGTCGGCTCAGCACCGGTCCCGCCCCCTGCCCTCCTCCGCACACGGACCCGGCCCCTCACCTGCCAGGCCTCCAGCTCCTGCGTGAGCGCCACCTTCTGGCGGATGGCGCGCAGCAGCTCCCGGGACAGGGAGTCTCGCTCCAGCGAGACTCGGTTGAGCTCCAGGGACAGCTCCAGGGCCCTAGGCGGGGAGGGGCGGACGACGCGTTTGAGGGCGCTAGGGCTTCAGGGAGCCGGGGTGGCGGGGGAATTCTGGACCCGAACGGGAGGAGGGCTGCCAACACCTAGATCAAGGAGGTCAGTGGGCCCCTGGGTGGGAGTGGGGATCATTATAACCCGTATCAGAAGAGGAATCAGGAGCCCAGGAGGGCCCAGAGGGCGCTGGAGTGGTGGTGGATGGCTTGAGGCTTACTTGTTCACGGCCTCGTCCCGGTCTGAGAGGGCACTGTGCAGGGCCTCCCCAGGGTCTTCCTGCGCCCGCAGCTCCTTCTGCCTCTGCAGCTCTTCCCGCAGGGACTGCAGCTCTGCCTGCTGCAGCGAGATCTGTGAGCAGAGGAGGGGCCGTGCGGCAGATGAGCCAATGGGCCTTTCAGTCCCTGCTTCTCCCAGCAGCCCCGACTCTGGCTTTCCCCAGCCCTCCTCTGCCTGCGACAGACACCCCAGGCAGCTGTAGCCCTGTGCTGGAGACTCCAAGATGAGCCCTCTGAGACCCTCAGGCTGGTGCAGGGTGGGGTGGAGCAGGGCTAGTGGGAGTGGTATAACCCTGCAGGAGGGATGCAGGGAGAAGCATTGAAAGTGGAACTAAGCGGGGAGGTGCTGTCTAGGAAGTCTTCCTGGAGGAGGTGGCATGCAGGCTGGCTCTTGAAGTAAGTTTGTTGAGATGAAGACCGATCCAAGTATAGGGAGCTTAGTGGGCAAAGGCTGGGAAGTGGACATGGGAGACAGAAACTGACAGCTAGAGGGGCCCTGCATCCAGCACAGTGCCCTCTCCCCCACCTCATCTTGCAGCTTGGCCACTTCTGCCTCCTTCTCCTCCAGTATCTCCGCTGGGCTGAGGGATGTTCGCTTCTTGGGGGGCTCTAAGCTCTCTTCCGGGGGTGAAGGCTGGGGACTGGATGCCTCTCGGGTCTTTGGGGACCGGGTGGTCTGTGGGCCAAAGAAATGGGTTAGTGGTGTGGAGTCTATTAGGGAAAGGAGGAAAGGCAGAGCCTGCGACCCTCTCGATGGCACAGGTAAGGGGGCTGAGGGCCCACGAGCTCACCGGGGTGTCTCCGCGTGCTTCGGCGCTCTGGCACTGGTCGCCGTCCTCGAGGCTGTGGGCCAGTTCTGACTGCAACGAGGCACCCGACACGTCGGCGTCCTGGAGGCGTGACTCCTCCTCCAGTTCGGAGACGCGCCGCTGCAGCCTCCGCAGCGCGCTCAGCGCCTCCCCGGCCTCGGACCGTGCGCGTTCCAGCTGTGGACGGTCCCGCAGAGGGAAGCGCAGGTGGTCAGCGGGACGCACCCAGCGCCGGCATCCCGCGGCAGGTCCACGCGGGGGCGCCGTGGAGGGCCCCGCACCCCATCGGCCCAGGCTGTTCCCGTTCCTGGATCGCTGGGCGCCTTGGGCCATGCACCTCCCTCAGCAGACACACAATTTCCTCGCCTATAAAGCAGGGCCCCACCTCGAAGAGCCCTATTCCCTCCCCTGCCCAGTCTACCTCCTCATTCACTAATTGTTTCATGCAGCATTTATCGGTGCTACTGAGGCTGCTTGTCCCACAGTAGCAAAAAGGGGCACTGGGATGTGAAGCCAGGCAAGCTGACCCCAAAGTGCAGACTCCTTTGATCTCTAACATCAGACCCCGCGTCCTCTTTTTCATTTCTTTTTCTCCATCTCCATTGCCCAGCCATGGTCTAGGGGCTGTCATTCCTGGCCTGAGCTCTGGCATCAGCCCCCTCCCTGCCCTTTCAGCTGCCAGGCTCTGATGTATTCTAAGAGCATGCCTCCCCTGCTTAACAGCCTTCCGTGGCTCCCACTTGCCCATGGGCTAATGCCCATGCTCTTGTGGGCCAGCCTCTGGACCTCCCAGTGATCCAGCTCTGGCCTCATCTCCCAGAAAACCCTGAAGCCATTGCTAAGGGTCCAGGCAGTTGTATCCCCTAGCCCTGCAGGTCACCTCCAGGTTGTGCTCCCGCCTCTCCCGCCTCAGCAGCAGCAACTCCTCGTGCGTGGTCTGCAGTCGGCCCTGGCCCTTCTCCACCTCCTCACGCAGACCTCGGATCTGGGCCTCCAGGTCCTGCCGGCGGCTCTGCAGCATCTGGTTCTGGGGAAACGCCTGAGAGCTGGGGAGGGGGGCAGCCCCCTCCCAGCCCCCGGTCCGGCTTTTTTGTCTCAGACAATCCCCCAGCCCCAGCTGAAACTCACTTCCCCCTGCAGACTCTCCAGCCGCGTCCTCAGCTCTGCCCCAGCCAGTGCCTGAGCTTGGCACTGTCCCCGAAGGGTGTCCAGTTCCCTCTGAAGTTCCTGCTCAGTCTGGGAGGCCTGAGGAGGTGGAAAGGGGGGCAGAGGAGCCTCAGCACCATGCCCAATGCACCCACTCCCCACTGGGGACCAAGGCGTCCTCCTCCACCTTGTCCACCTGAGCCAGCTGCTGGCTGAGCCGGAGGTTCTGCTCGCTGAGCTCGCTGAGGGCCCGTGCCCGTTCTCGCCCACTGTCCTGCTGCTCCGAGCGCTGCTCCCCGAGCTGGGCCCGCAGGGCCTCCACGTCCCCCTCCAGCTCCACGGCCCTGGCCTCCCACTCGGCTCCTCGGGCTGCCAGGCCTCGCCGGAGCTCATGGTTCTCCTGCTGGAGCTGCTGTAGGGGCCAGGGCAGAGGGACAGAGGCAGAGAGGCACCGATGAGACTGGACAGGCACAGAGAGATGGGGATGGAGGGACAGACACCTAGGGAGAAAGCCTAAGGGGGCCTTGTGTCCAAGATAGACACAAAAGCAAGGGAGAATGAGGGAGGAAGAATGAGCAAGACCCAGGGATTTAGAGGGAAGGTTCCGGGCAGACAGGACTCGTGGGCCCAGGGCAAGGGTGGGGATGGGGCTCTCTGATGACCACTCACCTCCAGCTGTTGCCTGGGCTTCTGGACCCGAGGTCGCAAGCGCCGTTTTTGGCGCCTGAGTCTGGCAGAGTTCAAGCCCCGGCCCATGGCGGAACACACCTGCTGTGTCCCAGGGGCTCTGGAGGCCTGGACTCTGCCCAGCCCCCTCCCCAGCTCCTGCTAGCCAGTTCCCTCTAATTAACCCTGGTCAGCCCCGCCCCAGCCCCAAAACCTGTCTGACCAGCGGGGGAACGCCCTGGCACACCCAGATGCCCAGCGTGGGGAAGCAGATGAGTCGGGGGTTAACCTCTGGCCCACTCTCTCTAGGCCCTCAAAGCGGGATGGGCTTGGACGAAGGTGACAATTGCCACAGCTACTGCAGTGACTGGCAGGTACCCTGCATTAGGGGTTTATCTGCATTACTTCATTTCATCCACTAGAGGGAGAATCACTAACGTCCTGGGTTTAGATGAAACTGAAGCTCATAGTTGCTAAGTGCCTTGCCTAAGGACACACAGTCATTTATTTTTGTTTTTATTATTTATTATTATTTTGTTGAGACAGATCTTCACTCTTTTGCCCAGGCTGGAGTGCAGTGGAACAATCTCGGCCCATGGCAATGTCCGCCTCCCAAGTTCAAGAGATCCTCCTGCCTCAGCCTCCCAAGTAGCTAAGATTACAGGTGTGCACCACCTTGCCTGGCAAATTTTTTTTGTTTTCTTAGTAGGGATGGGGTTTCACCACGTTGGCCAGGCTGGTCTTGAACTCCTGGTCTCAAACAATCCACCCTCCTGGGCCTCCCAAAGTGCTGGGATTACAGGCGTGAGCCACCATGCCCACACAATAACTTCACAAAGCAGGGATGCCAACTCAGGCAGCAGAACTTTTAACCAAATCTTGTAGGGAAAATACAGCTTCAGGATTAAGCTGTCAGGTTCAAGGTCACATTGTCCTGGCTGATATTCGGCTCTGCTGATGCCTTGTGGCCTGGACACAATATCTCTAAGTCCATTCACCCACACTACTATCAATCCTCCCATATTTCCTGAGCTCCGCTTGTTCTGGGGTCTGCTGTCAGCGGCACATGAGACCACCAAGTTCACTGCTTCAAGTAGCTTAGAGTCCAGAGGGCATGGACACATGCCGGAGCCAGGTAATTTCAGGGGGACAGTAAGGGCTGCAAAGAGACGCAGGAAGTGATGGAGAGTAAGGAGTGGGGTGGGGGTGGAGGGTCCTTCAAGGAGGATGTCGTGTTTGAGTTGACTTCTGCAGGACAAGAAGAGCCACCAGAAAGAAGGCTAGGCATTAAGGGACAGCAAGTGCAAAGTTCCTGAGGGAACAAGCGTGAGTTCTTGGAGGAACTGAAAAGAGCCCTCATTGTCGGGGAGAGGGTGGATCGGCTGCCCTTCTTGGAGGAAGGGAGAAAGGGGTGGTGTTGCTGTGGTGAGGTCAGGGAGGAGCCCAGCTCGCCGGGACTTTTAGGCTCTGGGGAAGAGTTTCGGTTTCATTCTAAGTGTGAGGGAGAGATTCTGGTTGAGGAGTGAAATGATGTGATTTGCAGCTTTTGAAAATTCCGGGCTGTCCCTTAGAGAATGGGCTCCAGGGGTCAAAGGTGGAAGCTGGGGGCTGGGCGCAGTGGCTCATACCTATAATCCCAGCACTTTTGGAGGTTGAGGCAAGTGGATCAGCTGAGGTCAGGAAGTCGAGACCAGCCTGGCCAACATGGTAAAAACCCGTCTCTACTAAAAATACGAAAATTATCTGGGCTTGGTGGCACACACCTGTAATCCCAGCTACTCGGGAGGCTGAGGTGAAAGAATCACTTGAACCCAGGAAGCAGAGGTTGCAGTGAGCTGAGATCGCACCACTGCACTCCAGCCCGGGCAACAGAGTGAGACTCCATCTAAAAAATAATAATAATAAAAGAGTGGAAGCTGGGGACTCAGGAGCAGGTGGCTGGAGTGTCTGGGGCAGAGGTGATGGAGGCTGTGATCTGTGATCAGCTTGGAGGCTGCAGAGCCAACAAGTGGGTGGCTGGAGTCTAGTCTAGAAGAATCAAAAGGGCTTGTGGATATTGGGGGGAATTTGTACATTCAAGAAAGTTTGAGCGCATTGACTCACACCTGTAATCCCAACACTTTGGGAGGCTGAGGCAGGTGGTTTGGTTGAGCCCGGGAGTTTGAGACCAGCCTGGGCAACATGGTGAGATCCCATCTCTACAACAAATGCAAAAATTAGCTAGGTATGGTGGTGCATGTGTGCCTGTAGTCCCAACTACTCAGGAGGCTGAGATGGGAGGATTGCTTGAGCTCATGAGGTTGAGGTTCCAGTGAGCTATGATTGCACCACTGCACTACAGCCTGGGTGACAGAGGGAGCCCGTGTCTCGCCAAAAAAAAAAAAAAAAAAAAAAAAAAAAAAAAGGCCAAGGAGGTGCACAGGCCCTGGTCCTCAAGTGGGAAGGCAAGGATGGGGACAGCAGGTGATGTGGGCATGGAATCAAGTGTGTGGAATCAACTGCCACTTGTGTTGAGATGCCCACTAGGTGGCCTGGTGGAGAGGGTTAGCTACCCAGGTCAGGCTCAGGGGAGTGGTTGGGGCCAGCGCAGCAGATGAAGGAGGGTGTTCAGGAGACCAGATGTGAGCCCCAGAGCAAGAATTTGGCCAAAAATAGAACCTGGGTAGAGGGAACTATTCCTGCCTCATTGGGCTGGGCGAGAATCAATGGAGAGTCATGGAAAGCACTCAGCCCAGTGCCAGGCAGGGTGTAGACACCCATGACTGTTGCCTGGTGTTCTGTGATACTGCTGAGGAGCTAGACACAAGATCCAGAGAGGGCCAGCAGCTGACCCAGGGTCACACAGCTGGACAAGGGTCTGAACCCAGTTTTTTATTTTTTATTTTTTATTTATTTTTTATTTTTTTTGAGACGGAGTCTCACTCTGTTACCCAGGCTGGAGAGCAGTGGCATGATCTTGGCTCATAGCGACCTCTGCCTCCCAGGTTCAAGTGATTCTCCTGCCTCAGTCTCCCAAGTAGCCAGGACTACAGGTACACCCCATCATGCCTGGCTAATTTTTTTTTGTATTTTTAGTAGAGACGGGGTTTCACCATGTTGGCCAGGCTGGTCTCGAACTCCTGACCTCAAGTGATCCAGCCACCTCAGCCTCCCAAAGTGCTGGGATTACAGGTGTGAGCCACCATGCCTGGCCTGAGAATTCACGCCTTTTTTCCTTTCCCTTCCCTTCCCTTCCTTTCTTTTTTTTCTTTCTTTTCTTTTCTTTTTTCTTTCTCCCTTTCTCCCTTCCTTCCTTCCTTCCTTCCTTCCTTCCTTCCTTCCTTCCTTCCTTCTTTTTTTTTTTTTTCAGGATCTTACTCTGTCATCCAAGCTGTAGTGCAGTGGATCATAGCTTACTGCAGCCTCAAACTCTAAAATTCCTGGGATCAAGTGATCTCCCTGCCTCGGCCTCCTGAGTAGCTGAGACTACAGGTGCCACCACCACATCCAGCTAATTTTCTTATTTTTTGTAGAGGCAGAGTCTCGCTATGTTGCCCAGGCTGATCTTGAGCACTGGGCTAGTGATCTTCCTGCCTTGGCCTCCCAAAGTGCTGGGATTACAGTTGTGAGGTACTGTGCCCGGCACCCAGAGTTCCTGTTATTTACCACTAGGCAACACTGCCAGGGGGACTGGGCCCAGCTCTGATCTGTTCCAATGTCCTCCCCCTGCCCCGCTGTCCTCCCCGGCTCCTCTCTCCGTCCTTTGCCTGACCCCCTTCCCTTGTCTTCTCCAGGCCCACCCATCCTCCTCTGCCCACCCGGCCACCCACCCAGTCCAGTGCTAGCTCACTTCCTCACGCTCCAAGTGCTGGGCATTCAGCGTCTCCAGCTGCCGCCGCAGCTCCTCATTTCGCTCCAGAAGCATCTTGCCGAGCTCCGCCGCCAATAGCAGGTCTTTCTCCTTCTGCTGCAGCTGCAAGGCTAGGTCCTCGGGCTCCTCAGGCCCTGGGCCCCCTCCCAGGAATGAGTCCCTCCGCTCCAGCACAAAGGGGAAGAAGCCCTCGTCGCCGCTGGGAGAGGCGCTCCCCGAGAGCAGCCCCGACGGGAAGCTGGGCCCATCTGGAGAATTCATGTCACCTGCAGCATCTGCGGGGACAGGTGACTGCAGGACACTCTACTCTGCAGTCTGACAGGGGCTCACCCTCCGCCCAACACCTGGCCCTCCAGGAATTCTCCACCTGCTGCCAGCCTGCCAGGTCCTGCAGCCAGGGCTTCCTGAGCCACGAAGGGTTAATGACCTGTGTTTTGGCCACCCAGTTCCGTTAATGTCCCCGGGGTAAACTGAGGCAGCAAGCAGAAGAAAATGACCTGCCCAGCCTTTGGCCTCTGCTAGACAATCTCTGTCCCCAGGAAAGTTCATTCCAGTGCTCCAGGGCCACAGGCCACCTCCGCTCCCTGTCCCCTCTCTTCCCAGAACCCAGCAGTTTGGCTCCTAGCCCCTTGCCATCTGAGACAGTTCCCAGAACCCAGGTTCTCAGGGACTCAGCAGTTGGCGTTGAGCCCAGCCCCTTCTCCTCCCAGGAATGCAGGACCCTAAGACTTGGGAACTGAGGTGTCTTCGCCCCCAGGAATCCAGCTCCCTTCCCTACCAGAAGCCCGGATCCCGGCTGCTGACCTCCCAGCTCTCTGGCACTCATTCTCCTGTTACCTCCTGAGCAGGTGCTTTGACTCCACCCTCCAGACTCAGAGGTCCCCACCTCCAATGTCCCCCACCAAGGATTCCCACCTCAGTCCCCACTTTCCACAGGACTCAGGCATTCATGTCCCCACCCCTCCGGACTCAGGAGTCCTGACCCTCAACCCCCCAGTTTCCCAGGGCCCTGGCGTAGGGCCCAGGACAGGGCGAGGTAACAGGTTGTGCCGGCAGCCCGACTGCAGCGCGGCTCGGAGTTTCTGTTTACTTCCTGGCCCGCCCCTGGGGACAGGAGCCCCGCGCTCCCCTAGGGTTGCTCAGGGGTTGGGGTTCAGGGGCTCAGGTCAGAGGGCCCGACGCACCGGGCTTACCAGCCCCAGCCCTCAGGGGGGTCTCCACCCACTAGGTGCACACACCTGTGCTCCCCCTCCTCCTCTCGCCCGATGTCCATGTGCAGTCCTGCTCGCAGGACCTGAGTGTCACCGTGGTCCTAGCCCAGCCGCCCCTAGGCCGCTCCCGAGAATCTCCCTGACTTGGCCCTCGCTGGCCCCGCTCCCGCCACCCCCTCCACCCCCTCCACCCAAGAGACCCGGACATGGAAACCTCTCCCCTTACCCTTCCGCATTTAGCTGCCCAGGTGTTGGGGCCTCCAGCCCCCCGACCCCTGGCCCCAGGTGTCGGAAGCCCGGAGAAGGGGCTGGGCTCACCCCCGACGGCTGAGTTCCTGCCGGCGCCCCCGGTTCCCCGGCGATCTCGGTTCCCCTGCCCCCGCCCTGGTTCTCCAACCTTCTCTGCCGACGCGGCCGGACAAGTCCTTCCCCAACTCGAGGGGCCCGGCCCTCGGCGTCCCCCAGACTCTCACCCGAAGCCGCCGGGCTCCCTCCGAGGTTCCCGCGGTCTCCGGTCCCCTCTTCCGGAGGCGGCTCCAGGTGTGCGGCCCACACAGGTGAAGGGGCGGGGCCGCGGGAGAGGCCGGGGCGCTCCCTAGCTGCCTGAATGGCCGGGCGGGGTCGAGGGAGAGTCGCTTCCACCTGGGTGGGGGGCACTGGCCCATCCTGCTGTGGTTGCAAATGGCCCGGCCAGTTAACTGAGCACCTACTGTGTGCAGATCCTACATTGAGGTAGCCGCCGCTTCTTTGCCATCAGGACTGCCTTGCCCTGTGGGGGTAGGAACTCATTAGCAATGACAACAACATTGAATCTGACATCTTAAGCACCCGGCTAACTAAACTTTTTTAGGTTTTAGAGATGGGATCTTGCTCTGTCACCCAGGCTGGAGTGCAGTGGCACCATCACCGCAACCTCGTCCTCCCATGGTCAAGTGATCTTCCCACCACACCCTCTCCAGTAACTGGGACTACAGGTACATGCCACCATGCCCGGCTAATTTTTGTACTTTTTGTAGGGGTGGGGTTTCACTATGTTGCCCAGGCTGGTCTCAAACTCCTGGATTCAAGTAATCCTCCCGCTTCAGCCTCCCAAAGTGCTGGGATTATAGGCATGAGCCACTGCTTCTGGCCAAGTAAACTCTTTTATAGGCATAACTTGTTGACCTTTTTTTTTTTTTTTTTTTGAGATGGAAATTTACTCTTCTTCCCCAGGCTGGAGTACAGTGGTGCCATCTCAGCTCACAGCAGCCTCCTCTCCTGGGTTCAAGTGATTCTCCTGCCTCAGCCTGACCAGTAGCCGGGACTACAGGTGTGCAACACTACGCCCAGCTAATTTTGTATTTTTAGTAGAAACAGGGTTTCAACGTGTTGGCCAGGCTGGTCTCAAACTCCTGATCTTGTGATCCACCCACCTGGGCCTCCCAAAGTGCTGGGATTACAGAGTGAGCCACCGCCCCGGCTCAACTTGTTGACTTTCTTTTTTTTTTTTTTTTTTTTTGAGGCGGAGTCTGGCTCTGCCGCCCAGGTTGGAGTGCAGTGGCCGGATCTCAGCTCACTGCAAGCTCCGCCTCCTGGGTTCACGCCATTCTCCGGCCTCAGCCTCCCGAGTAGCTGGGACTACAGGCGCCCGCCACCTCGCCCGGCTAGTTTTTTGTATTTTTAGTAGAGACGGGGTTTCACCGTGTTAGCCAGGGTGGTCTCGATCTCCTGACCTCGTGATCCGCCCGTCTCGGCCTCCCAAAGTGCTGGGATTACAGGCTTGAGCCACTGCGCCCGGCCTGTTGACTTTCATGATGACCTGATGAGGAGGAACTGTTGTCATCCCCATCTTACAGATGAGGAAGCTAAGGCTCGGGGGCGGGGGGGGTCCTCCACCTTGTTTGGGGTCCCCGGTCAGAACTTGAAGGTGAACAGCACAAGTGTGGCTTTAGGGTCATGCTCTTTACTGATTCCCATGCCACAGACAAGGACACTGTAGCACAGGCAGTGAAAGTGACTTGCCCAGAGCCATGCCCGAGTCTGCATGGCTCCAGACCTGGTGCTCTCAGTTCCTGAGTTATGCAGAGCTGAGGACCATGTTGTTGTCTGGGACAGGGGCCTTGGTGTGGAGATGGGAAGGTCTGGGACTAGGGACCCTGGGTGGCTTGGGCAGCAGTGATGCCCCAGCCATGGCCTTGTGTCTTGTCACGATTTATCTCCAGACTCCAGGGCTCCCTGGGCCTCGTGACAGGGGCTCCTGGCCTGGAGAGCAGGTCAGATGGAAGGCTAGGAGCAGCGATGTGCTGGTAAGCATTTAACAACAGGCTCCCTGGTTAAAACAGAAGCCCTCGCTGGTTGCATTTGCCAATTTCCATGATGCAATACACGCTCCTTGGCTGACTTCAGCTACTCACCTGGCCTCACTGAGTTCGGAGGTAGAAGGGGCCGTGCACATCAGCTGTGGCTGGCCGGTGTCAGGTGGGTCCATGCACCTCTGGCTGGGGGTCAGGACCCCTGAGTCTTGGGGGACTGGGGGCTACTTACCTGGGTTCTAGAAAAATAGGAGGAGGGTGGGCACTGGGACTCCTGGCTTGTGGGAAAAGGGGAGCAAGGACTCCTTGGAGGGATGACTTAGGAACTGGGACTCCTGGGTCCTGGGGCTGGGACAGGGTTTTCTGCCAGCAGAGAGTAGGGGAGCTGATTTGTCTTAGACCCACATTGCCCAGCAAGGCTGCCACTTTCTCCCACTGCACCTGTGGGAGCAGCCTGGTAGCCTCTGGAGGGCTGAAGACATCCCAGCCTCCCCGAGTGCTGCTATGTGACCCTCTGGAAATATAAGCTCAGTGTCCCCTCCAAATGCCAGTCACCCTGGGCCCCACTCACACCCACACTTAGCACATCTTGAGCGTCTCCTGCCAGCCAGACTGAGCTCATCCCGGGATGAAGTGATCACAGCCCTACTTCCAGAAGGTTCATAGTTCACCTGGGCCATGGGAGGGAGCATAGTCCTATAAACCAGAAATGAACCAATAAAACAGTACAGCAAAGGGGCTTGGCCCATGGGTGCTGGCATCACATGGCTTCAGTCCAGGAGCCAGTTGGCCACATACCAGATGTGATGTGTGTGCCTGTGCCCTTCAGCTGATTAATCTCTGCAGCCCTCAGTTTCCCCATCTGTAAAATGAGGATGATAGTTCCTAGCTTATAGGGATGTGAGGATTTTTTTTGAGATGGAGTCTCGCTCTGTCCCCCTGGCTGGAGTGCAGTGGTGAGATCTCGCCTCCCTGCAACCTCTGCCTCCTGGGTTCAAGCGATTCTCCCACCTTAGCCACCTAAGTAGCTGGGATTACAGGCGTGCGCCACCACACCCAGCTAATTTTTGTATTTTTAGTAGAGACAGGGTTTCACTGTGTTGACCAGGACGGTCTTCAACTGACCTCAGGTGATATGCCCACCTCCGCCTCCCAGAGTGCTGGGATTACAGGTGTGAGCCACCGTGCCTGGCCAGGTGTGAGGATTAAATGAGGGTGAAGTGCCAGCACTTAGTCCTTGCTGGTGATCTCCGCATGGCCACCAGAGATGACTCACCTGCATGTCACAATGTATTTCATCCTCAGAGCAACCCCATGAGGTCATGCCATTCACAGGTGAGGAGGCCAGCTCAGAAAGGCGAAGTCATTTGTCTGTGGGTACATAGCACAGCCTTCATCCCAGCTTGCCTAGCTCTCAGCCTCAGTCACTGTTGGGAAATTTGTGTTGTTTTTGTTTTTTTCGGAGACAGGGTCTCACTCTGTCACCCAGGTTGAAGTATAGTAGCATGATCATAGCTCACAGCAGCCTTGAACTCTTGGGCTCAAGCGATCCTCCTGCCTCAGCCTCCTGAGTGACTGGGACTACAGGCAGATGCCACCATGCCCTGCTAACCTTTTTACTTTTTGTAGAGATGTGGTCTTGCTATATTGCCTAAGCTGGTCTCAACTTCTGGCCTCAAGAAATCCTCCTGCCTTGGCCTCCCAAAGTGATGGACTTGGAGGCATGAGCCAGTGTGCCTGGCTTTGTATATTTGAATCTGGTCCTCAGTCTCCTCTGGACCCAGGAGTCCTGGCCTCCATCTCCCTGTTGGGCCTAAGAGTCTTGGCCACCCAGCACACAGGGGCCCTCAGCCCTCGCCTCACCCCCAGGCTCCTTGCTGATCCCAGGAGAAAGATGAATAGGAGGGACACAGTGACCTCAGGGAAGGCCCAGGGAGGCTGGGACATATCTGGTTAAGAAGGGAGGGATTGGGCCGGGCGCGGTGGCTCAAGCCTGTAATCCCAGCACTTTGGGAGGCCGAGATGGGCGGATCACGAGGTCAGGAGATCGAGACCATCCTGGCGAACACCGTGAAACCCCATCTCTACTAAAAAATACAAAAAACTAGCCGGGCGAGGTGGTGGGCGCCTGTAGTCCCAGCTACTCGGGAGGCTGAGGCAGGAGAATGGCGTGAACCCGGGAGGCGGAGCTTGCAGTGAGCTGAGATCCGGCCACTGCACTCCAGCCCGGGCTACAGAGCGAGACTCCGTCTCAAAAAAAAAAAAAAAAAAAAAAAAAAGAAGGGAGGGATTGGCCGGGCACGGTGGTTCATGCCTGTAATCCCAGCACTTTGGGAGACCAAGGAGGGTGGATCGCGAGGTCAGGAGCTCAAGACCAGCCTGGCCAAGATGCTAAAACCCCATCTCTACTAAAAATACAAAATTTGGCAGGGCGCAATGGCTCATGCCTATAATTCCAGCACTTTGGGAGGCCGAGGCAGGTGGATCATGAGGTCAGGAGATCGAGACCATCCTGGCTAACACGGTGAAACTCCGCCTCTACTAAAAATATAAAAAATTAGCCGTGTGTGGTGGCACGCGCCTGTGGTCCCAGTTACTCAGCAGGATGAGGCATGAGAATCGCTTGAACCCAGGAGATGGAGGTTGCAGTGAGCCAAGACCATGCCATTGCACTCCAGCCTGGGAGACAGAACGAGACTCCATCTCAAAACAAAAACAAAATCAAAAAACAAAACAAAACAAAATATAAAAATTAGCTGGGCGTGGTGGCACGCGCTTGTAATTGCAGCTACTCAGGAAGCTGAGGCAGGAGAATCAGTTGAACCCGGGCAGCAGAGGTTGAAGTGAACCGAGATCGCACCACTGCACTCCAGCCTGGGTGACAGAGCGAGACTCCATTCCAAAAAAAAAAAAAGAAGGGAAGGATGATCACCCAGCCTCACCTGCTCTCCAGCCCAAACAAGCCAGCTTCCCAGGTGCTTAGTTTGGAATGCCCTCCCCGCCTTTCCATCCACGTGCTGAGCCCTGGGGGGTTCTGAGTCTTGGCTGGGAGTTGAGGAGGGGTCGTCCCTGGGGAAGCTTTCTCAGATCTCACAATGCCTTGGGAGTCTATGCTGGGCATCCAGAGGCCAGTAGGACCCCACTCTGCTCCTTGCCCTTCCCCAGAAGCAGCCTGGTAGAAATAACTTGGGTCCAGATCCAGGTGCCTCCAGGCTTTTATGACATATGCTAAGTCCATGAACAGTAGGTAGTATTGTTTGGAACAGTAAAAACCTTTATATAAAATATTTCACACAGAATTCATTGTTCTGCAGCTTGGTTTTTTGTTCGTTTTTTTTTATGTATGCTTATGTTTCCAAGTGTTTTCTCCCACTTATTAAAAAAAAAAAAAAATCAGGGCAGGCATGGTGGCTCACGCCTGGAATCCCAGCACTTTGGGAGGCTGAGGAGGTGGGTGGATCATGGGGTCAGGAGTCCAAGACCAGCCTGGCCAAGATGGTGAAACTCCCTCTCTAATAAAAATACAAAAAATTAGCTGGGCATGGTGGCAGACGCCTGTAATCCCAGCTACTCGGAGGCTGAGTCAGGAGAATCCCTTGAACCTGGGAGACAGACAGACATTGCAGTCTACTGAGAATGAGCCACTGCATTTCAGCCTGGGCGACAGAACGAGACTCTGTCTCAAAAAAAAAAAAAAAATTAGCTTTGGCTGGGCACAGTGGCTCACACCTGTAATCCCAACACTTTGGGAGGCTGTGGTGGGCAGATAACTTGAGGCCAGAAGTTCCAGACCAGCCTGGGCAACATGGCAAAACCCCATTTCTACAAACAAATATAAAAATTAGCAGGGCATAGTGGCGTGTGCCTGTAGTCCCAGCTACTCACAGGGCTAAGGCAGGAGGATCACTTGAGTCTAGGAAATGGAGGCTGCAGTGAACTGAGATTGTGCCACTGTACTGCAGCCTAGGTGACAGAGCAAGACCCTATCTCAAAAAAAAAAAAAAAAAAAAAATCAGCTTTATTGAGGTAGGTATTAGCTTCCTAGGGCTGATGTATGTAACAAAATATCCACTAGCTTGGGAAACAGAGCAAGACCCCCTCTCTACAAACAAAAATAATAATTAGTGGCACATGCCTGCAGTCCCAGCTACTTGGGAGGCTGAGGTGGAAGGATCCCTTGAGCCCAGGAGGTCGAGGCTGCAGTGAGCCATGATTGCATCACTACACTCCAGCCTGAATGAGAGAGCAAGACCCTGTCTCAAACAATAAAAGGAAACAAACAAACCGAAAAAACACAAACTGGGCTTACACAACAGAAAATTATTGTATTACAGTTCTGGAGGCCAGAAGCCTGAAATGAGGATTGGTTCCTTCTGAATTTCCCTCTTCTATAAAGATGTCAGCTGTTGAATTTAGGGCCCACCCTAAATCTAGGATGATCTTATCTTGAGATTTTTAACTTATGTGTGCAAAGACCCATTTTTCTTTTTTTTTTTCTTTCTTTGAGATGAAGTCTCGCTCTGTCACCCAGGCTGGAGAGCAGTGGCGCGATCTCGGCTCACAGTAACCTCTGTTTCCCGGGTTCAAGCAGTTCTCCTGCCTCAGCCTCCTGAGTAGCTGGGACCACAGGTGCGTGCCACCATGCCCAGCTAATTTTTGTATTTTTAGTAGAGATGGAGTTTCACAATGTTTGCCAGACTAGTCTCAAACTCCTGAGCTCACGCGATCTGCCTGCCTTGGCCTCCCAAAGTTCTGGGATTGCAGGCATGAGCCACTGCACTCGGCAAGACTCTATTGTCAAATAAGGCCACATTCTTGCAGACCTGGGGTTAGGACTTGTACATATCTTTTTTTAGGGGGGACACAATTTTTTTTTTCTTTTTTTGAGACGGAGTCTCACTCTGTTGTCCAGGCTGGAGTGCAGTGGCACAATCTTGGCTCACTGCAACCTCCACCTTCCAGGTTCAAGCGATTCTCCTGCCTCAGCCTCCTGAGTAGCTGGGATTACAGGTGCACGCTGCCATGACTGGCTAATATTTGTATTTTAGTAGAGATGGGGTTTCACCATATTGCCCAAGCTGGTCTCGAACTCCTGAGCTCAGGTAACTCACCGGCCTTAGCTTCTCAAAGTGCCAGGATTACAGGTGTGAGCCACTGTGCCCAGCTTGGGGGATGCAATTTAACCCACTACAAGGAACACTTTACATATAATTAAATTTATCAATTTTATGTCTTTCAGTTGACGAGTTTTGACAAATATATTCAGCAACAAAACTACCACCACAATGATGATGAATCACCCCAAAAAGTTGTCCTTGCCCCTTTGCAGTCCATCTGTTTCCCCACCCCAGCCTCTGGCAACCACTAATCTGCTTTCTTTTTTCCTTTTTTCTTTCCAACTCTCCAGGAGTGGGGGATGCAGTGTGCTGTGATGGAGCCTGTGAATAGTTACTGCACTCCAGTCAGAGCAAGACAGCAAGACCCTCTCTGTTTCTTTTTTTCTTTTTTTTTTTTTGAGACAGAGTCTCTCTCTGTTGCACAGGCTGGAGTATGATGGTGTGATCTCAGCTCACTGCAACCTCTACCTCCTGGGTTCAAGCGATTCTCCTGCCTCAGCCTCCTGAGTAGCTGGGATTATAGATGCGTGCCACCACGCCCGGCTAATTTTTGTATTTATTATTATTATCGTTATTTTTGAAACAAAGTCTCACTCTTTTGCCCAGGCTGGAGTGCAGTGGTGTGATCTCAGCTCACTGCAACCTTTGCCTCCTGGGTTCAAGCGATTCTCGTGAACCAGCCTCCCAAGTAGCTAGGATTACAGGCATGCGCCACCATGTCTGGCTAATTTTTGTATTTTTAGCAGAGACGGGGTTTCACCATTTTGGCCAGGCTGGTCTTAAACTCCTGACCTCAGGTGATCCACCCACCTTGGCCTCCCAAAGTGCTGAGATTACAGGTGTGAGCCACCGCACCGGCCTAATTTTTGTATTTTTAGTAGAGATGCGGTTTCACCATGTTTGCCAGGCTGGTCTTGAACTTCTGACCTCATGTAATCCACCCACCTCGGGCTCTCAAAGAGCTAGGATTACAGGCATGAACTACCACGCCAGCCAGCAAGACCTTGTCTCTTGTCTCTAAAAAAAGAAAAGAAAAGAAAAGTTGCAGGAATAGTGTAATGAATAGCCTCCAAGTAGGCTTACAACGGTGAATATTCTATTAGATTTTGCATTATGTTCCTTTCAGACTACACACACCCATAAACATTTTGCTAAACCATTGGCTACTTCAGCTGGCATCTCCCTAGGATAAGGATGTTCTCCTACATAATCTCGAACATTATCTCATTCAAAAAAGTGAACACTGGTAAAATAGATACAATGACCATATCTAATATACAGCCCATGTTCGCACATTCCAATGTTCCCAGGAATGCCCTTTTTAGATTACTTTTTAAAAAAATCCAGGATCCAGGCCAGGTGCAGTGGCTCACGCCTATAATCCCAGCACTTTGGGAGGTCCAGGTGGGTGGATCACCTGAGGTCAGGAGTTCAAGACCAGCCTGACTGACATGGTAAAACCCCATCTCTATTAAAAATACAAAAATTAGGCCACGCGCAGTGGCTCACACCTGTAATCCCAGCACTTTGGGAGGCCGAGGCGGGTGGATCACGAGGTCAGGAGATCGAGACCATCCTGGCTAACACAGTGAAACCCCGTCTCTACTAAAAATACAAAAAATTAGCTGGGCGTGGTGGCGGGCGCCTGTAGTCCCAGCTACTCGGGAGTCTAAGGCAGGAGAATGGCGTGAACCCAGGAGGCGGAGCTTGCAGTGAGCCCAGATCGCGCCACGGCACTCCAGCCTGGGTGACAGAGCGAGACTCCGTCTCAAACAAACAAACAAACAAAAATTAGCCAGGCGTGGTGGTATACACCCATAACCCCTGCTAATCCGGAGGTTGAGAATCGCTTGAACCTGGGAGGCGAAGGCTGCAGTAAGCCAAGATGGCATCACCACATTGTAGCCTGGGTGACAGAGCGAGGCTCTGTCTCAAAAAGAAAACAATTAAAAATCCAGGATCCAATCCAAGGTCACATATTTCATTTAGTCATCTTTTTTTTTTTTTTTTTTTTTGAGACGGAGTCTCGCGCTGTGTCACCCAGGCTGGAGTGCAGTGGCGCGATCTCGGCTCACTGCAAGCTCCGCCTCCCAGGTTCAGGCCATTCTCCTGCCTCAGCCTCCGAGTAGCTGGGACTACAGGCGCCCGCCACCACGCCCGGCTAGTTTTTTGTATTTTTAGTAGAGACGGGGTTTCACCATGTTAGCCAGGATGGTCTCGATCTCCTGACCTCGTGATCCGCCCGCCTCGGCCTCCCAAAGTGCTG
>NC_037688.1:49963442-49997292 GCF_003255815.1 Theropithecus gelada | reverse complement strand
TTTTTTTTTTTTTTTTTTGAGATGGAGTCTCGCTCTGTCGCCCAGACTGGAGTGCAGTGGCCGGATCTCAGCTCACTGCAAGCTCCGCCTCCCGGGTTTACGCCATTCTCCTGCCTCAGCCTCCCGAGTAGCTGGGACTACAGGCGCCCACCACCTCGCCCGGCTAGTTTTTTGTATTTTTAGTAGAGACAGGGTTTCACCGTATTAGCCAGGATGGTCTCGATCTCCTGACCTCGTGATCCACCCGTCTCGGCCTCCCAAAGTGCTGGGATTACAGGCTTGAGCCACCGCGCCCGGCCTGAGATGGAGTCTTGCTCCGTCGCCCAGGCTGGAGTGCAGTGGCACAATATCGGCTCACTGCAAGCCCCGCCTCCCGGGTTCATGCCATTCTCCTGCCTCAGCCTCCCGAGTAGCTGGGACTACAGATGCCCACCACAACGCCCGGCTAATTTTTTTTGTAATTTTAGTAGAGACGGGGTTTCACTGTGTTAGCCAGGATGGTCTTGATCTCCTGACCTCGTGATCTGCCCGCCTTGGCCTCCCAAAGTGCTGGGATTACAGGCATGAGCCACTGCACCCGGCCTTTAGCTGTCATTTTTATTTAGTCTTTCTTTTTTTCTTTTTTTTTTTTTTTTTTTTCAGACGGAGTCTCGCTCTGTCGCCCAGGCTGGAGTGCAGTGGCCGGATCTCAGCTCACTGCAAACTCCGCCTCCCGGGTTCACGCCATTCTCCTGCCTCAGCCTCCCGAGTAGCTGGGACTACAGGCGCCCGCTACCGCGCCCAGCTAGTTTTTTTTTTTTGTATTTTTAGTAGAGACGGGGTTTCACCATGTTAGCCAGGATAGTCTCGATCTCCTGACCTTGTGATCCACCCGCCTCGGCCTCCCAAAGTGCTGGGATTACAAGCTTGAGCCACCGCGCCCGGCCAGTCTTTCTTTTTTTCTAAGACGGAGTCTTGCTCTGTCGCCCAGGCTGGAGTGCAGTGGTGCGATCTCGGTTCACTGCAAGCTCTGCCTCCCGGGCTCACACAATTCTCCTGCCTTAGTCTCCCTAGTAGGTGGGACTACAGGCACCCACCACCACGCCCAGCTAATTTTTTAGTAGAGATGGGGTAGTCACCTTGCCTTCTTCTGTGTCTTTCAGGGCATTCACATGTTTTGAATAATTCAGGCAGTTGTTTCTAAAATGTTTCTAAGACCAGGTGCAGTGCCTTGTTCCTGTAATCCCAATGCTTTGGGAGGCCAAGGCAGGAGTATCAATGGAGCCCAGGAGTCCGAGGCTGCAGTGAGCTGTGATTGCGCCACTGGACTCCAGCATGGGTGTCAGAGCGTGACTCTGTCTAAGAAAAAAAAAATTATTTCTGAGATGTATCCAGGATGATGCATCTGGGTTGAGCTTGTGTTTATTAACCACTGTATAGTAACCCATCCAATGTTTAAACTCCTAGAAAAAAACAAAACAAAAAGATGAAAAAACAAAAATAACCCCCCCAAAACACAAAGAAAAAATAATAAATAAATAAAAGGAAACAAACAAACATAAAGAACGTAATATGATAAAAATAAACTCCCACTATTTCTCCACTCCCATTTCTCATAGGAGTATGAGAGAACATCCTTACATAGATCTCCGTAGACACACGGCGGAATTCTCACTCTGTCACCACCTAGAAGTCAAATTAGTGGGTGAGAGTTCCAGTAATCTCTTGTGGCATCACTACTCCACAATTTACAGGCTTATGACAACAGTTTGTGGCCAGGCGCAGTGGCTCATTCCTGTAATCTCAGCACTATGGGAGACTGAGGCAGGAGAATCACTTAAGCCCAGGAGTTCAAGACCAGCCCGGGCAACATAGTGAGACCCCGTCTCTCTCTCTCTCTTTTTTGATACGGAATCTCACTTTGTTGCCAGGCTGGAGGGCAGTGGCACGATCTCAGCTCACTGCAACCTCCACCTGCCGGGTTCAAGCAATTCTCCTGCCTCAGCTTTCCAAGTAGCTGGGACTTTTCGTTTTTTTTAGTAGAGACCGGGTTTCACCATGTTGGCCAGGATGGTCTCGATCTCTTGGTCTTGTGATCTGACCACCTTGGCCTCCCAAAGTGTTGGGATTACAGGCATGAGCCACCACACCTGGCCAATGAGACCCCAACTCTATAAAAATTAACTGAGCATGGTGGTGCATGTGTATAGTCTCAGCTACTTGGGGGCTAAGATGGAGGATTACTTGAGCCCAGGAGGTGGAGGCTGCAGTGAGCAGTGATTGCGCCACTGTACTCCAGCCTGGATGACAGAGGGAGACCCTGCCTTAAAATAAATAATAAATAAAAAGACAATTGGCTTTTCTCTCTCTCAGTTTTGCAAGCAGGTTGAGTTGTGTTGGGCAGTTCTTGCTGCCATGATCTCATTAAGTTGCAGGGAGACGTGGCTGGGGCTGTTTATGCCCATGTCGAGTGCCTGGGCTGGATGGCTGGATCAGCAGGGCCCGGCAGCATTTCGCTCTCCACACAGCCTCTGCATGTGGCCTGCCTGGACCTCCTCACAGCAGGTCTGTCCCAGACTTCCTATATCATGGCCGACTTCTTCTTTTTTTTTTTTTTTTTTGAGACGGAGTCTCGCTCTGTGGCCCAGGCTGGAGTGCAGTGGCTGGATCTCAGCTCACTGCAAGCTCCGCCTCCCGGGTTCACGCCATTCTCCAGCCTCAGCCTCCCGAGTAGCTGGGACTACAGGCGCCTGCCACCTCGCCCGGCTAGTTTTTTGTATTTCTTAATAGAGACGGGGTTTCACCGTGTTAGCCAGGATGGTCTCGATCTCCTGACCTCGTGATCCACCCGTCTCGGCCTCCCAAAGTGCTGGGATTACAGGCGTGAGCCACCGCGCCTGGCCATGGCCGACTTCTTCTAATGTGAGGTTCCGGAAGGCTTTGGTAGAAGCTGTAAGGCTTCTTAAGACCTACCTTGGATGTCCTAGAACCATCACTTCTACACCATTCTGCTGGTCAAGGGAGGCACTGAGGCCCGCCCAGGCTCAGGCAGAGAAGATGAGATTCCACCTCTACTGAGAGGAGCAGCAAAGGAATGGCAGCCATCCTGATCACAGATGCCCGGCCCTTCGACGCTAGTCAGTATGGCCAAGCTGGTTTTCAAAGCACTGGTATTATCTTCACATTTTATTATTATTTTCTTGAGAGAGGGTCTTTCACCGTCACTGAGGCTGGAATGCAGTGGCATGATCATGGCTCATTGCAGCCTTCATCTCCCTGGCTCAAGCGATCCTCCCACCCTAGCCTCTCAAGTAGATGGGACTACAGGCACACGCCATTGTGCCTGCCTATTTTTATTTATTTATTCATTTATTTCAAGATAGAGTCGTGCTCTGTTGCCCAGGCTGGAGTGTAGTGGTGTGATCTTGGCTCACTGCAACCTCCACCTCCTGGGTTCAAGTGATTCTCCTGCCTCAGCCTCACCAGTAGCTGGGATTACAGGTGAGTGCCACCACATCTGGCTAATTTTTTGTACTTTTAGTAGAGATGGGGTTTCGCCACGTTGGCCAGGCTGGTCTGGAACTCCTGGCCTCAAGTGATCCACCCACCTCGGCCCCCCAAAGTGCTGGGATTACAGGCGTGAGCCACCTTGCCTGGCTTATTTATTTTATTGTTTTATTTTTATTTTATTTATTTATTTTTTGAGATGGAGTTTCTCTCTGTCACCCAGGCTGGAGTGCAGTGGCGCAGTCTCAGCTCACTGCAAGCTCCGCCTCCCAGGTTCATGCCATTCTCCTGCCTCAGCCTCCCGAGTAGCTGCGACTACAGGCGCCCGCCACCACGCCCAGTTAATTTTTTTATCTTTTTAGTAGAGACGGGGTTTCACCGTGTTGGCCAGGATGGTCTTGATCTCCTGACCTCGTGATCCACCCGCCTTGGCCTCCCAAAGTGCTGGGATTACAGGCCTGAGCCACTGCGCCTGGCCATCTTATTTATTTTTAAGACAGGGTCTCACTCTGTCACTTAGCTGGAGCGCAGTGGTGCAGGAACAGCTCACTGCAGCCTCAATGTCCCAGACACAGGTGATCCTCCTGCCTCAGCCTACCAAGTAGCTGGCACTATAGGTGTGCACCACCATTCCCAGCTAATTTGTGTATTTTTTGTAGAGACAGGGTCTCACTATATTGTCCAGGCTGGTCTCGAACACCAGGGCCCAAGCGATCTGCCTGTGTTGGCCTCCCAAAGTGCTGGGATTACAGGCATGAGCCAGCATGCCTGGCCTAACGCATAGGCTTTAATTTATACTAGGTAATAAAGTATCCGACTCCCTTTCTGATGTTTTACAGCTGGCAGCTTTAAAGCCCCTGCCTCTCTTCTCCTTGTGCCCACATCTAGGCAAGCTAATCCGAAGGCCCTGGTGCTCTCTCCCTTGCACTACAGAGAAATTTAAATTAGGAAAGCCCTGACTGGTTGGAAGGGACCTTCATCCCACTTTATCCCCTAACAACAATAAAAGCCCCTCCTTGAATTACTTGAACCTGGGAGATGGAGGTTGCAGTGAGCCCGGATCGTGCCACTGCACTCCACCCTGGGCGACAGAGTGAGACTCCATTAAAAAAAAACCACACACACACACACACACACACACACACACACACACACACACACAAAACAACAACAATAAAACCCTCCTTGCTCTCTCAAACCACTTTCAGAGCTGCCTGGGAGCCCACTCTGCTCTCCCAGAAAGCCTCATCGTTGAGTAATCAAACTCTTCTTATTCTCTTGGTGTGCTTGTGGCCTTATTGGTCTCTAATCTGAACCAAATTTGGGACATAGGGCAAATCACAAAACATGCTTCTATCTGCAGAGAGTGAATTTCTTTTTATTTATTTATTTTATTTCTATATGAACAAATGCTGCCTCTCCTGCAGAGCATCAATTTATTTCTTTCCATTTTTGGTAGAAATGGGGTCTCAGTATGTCGCCCAGGCTGGGTCTCCCTCAAATTCCAGGCCTTAAAGGATCCTCCTGCCTTGGCCTCCCAAAGTGCTGGGATTATAGGTGTGAGTCACCACACACCTGGCTACAGCACAAATTTCATCTGGGCCACACCTGGCCAATACTTGGCATTGTCAGACTTTAAAATTTTGCCAATCTGATGACAAACATGGGATCTGTTATGGAATACATTGTGCCCTGTCAACATTCCTATGTTGAACCGGGATGGTGGCTCACGCCTGTAATCCTAGCACTTTGGGAGCCTGAGGCAGGAGAACTGGTTGAGCCTAGGAGTTCAAGAAACCCCTGAGTAGGCCGGGCGCGGTGGCTCAAGCCTGTAATCCTAGCACTTTGGGAGGCCGAGACGGGCGGATCACGAGGTCAGGAGATCGAGACCATCCTGGCTAATACGGTGAAACCCCGTCTCTACTAAAAAATACAAAAAACTAGCCGGGCGAGGTGGCGAGCGCCTGTAGTCCCCGCTACTCGGGAGGCTGAGCCAGGAGAATGGCCTAAACCCGGGAGGCGGAGCTTGCAGTGAGCAGAGATCCGGCCACTGCACTCCAGCCTGGGTGACAGAGCGAGACTCCGTCTCAAAAAAAAAAAAAAAGAAAAAAAGAAACCCCTGAGCAACACAGGGAGGCCCCATCTCTACCAGAAAAAAAGAAAAAAGATGGGCACGGTGGCTTGGGCCAGTAGTCCCAGCTACTTGGGAGGCTGAGACAGGAGGACTGCTTGAGCCTAGAAGTTCGAGGATGCAGTAAGCCATGATCACACCACTGCACTCCAGCCTGGGAGACAGAGCAAGACCCCAGCTCGAAACCAACAGACAAACAAAAAACAAAACAAAACAAACAAAAACACCAGAGAGAGAAGAATAATTTGTATGTTGAAGCCCCAATACCTCAGAATGTGATTGTAGTTGGAGATAGAGCTGATCAAAAAGTGATTAAGTTAAAATGAGGCTTTTAGGGTGGTCCCTTGTAACATGATTGACTTTTTTCTTTTTTTTTGAGACGGAGTCTCGCTCTGTCGCCCAGGCTGGAGTGCGGTGGCGCGATCTCGGCTCACTGCAAGCTCCGCCTCCCGGGTTCACGCCATTCTCCTGCCTCAGCCTCCCGAGTAGCTGGGACTACAGGCGCCCGCCGCCTCGCCCAGCTAATTTTTTGCATTTTTAGTAGAGACGGGGTTTCACTGTGTTAGCCAGGATGGTCTCGATCTCCTGACTTCGTGATCCGCCCGCCTCGGCCTCCCAAAGTGCTGGGATTACAGGCGTGAGCCACCGCGCCCGGCCATGATTGACTTCTTACAAGAGGTCGATGGCCAGGGCGGTGGCTCACGCTTGTAATCCCAGCACTTTGGGAGGCCCAGGAAGGCGGATCACGAGGTCAGGAGATCGAGACCATCCTGGCTAACAAGGTGAAACCCCGTCTCTGCTAAACATACAAAAAATTAGCCGGGCCTGGTGGCAGGTGCCTGTAGTCCCAGCTACTTGGAGGCTGAGGCAGGAGAATGGCGTGAACCCGGGAGGCGGAGTTCGCAGTGAGCCGAGATCGCACCACTGCACTCCAGCCTGGGCAACAGAGCGAGTCTCAAAAAAAAAAAAAAAAAAAGTGGAGACCTCTGAGGTGTGCAGGCACAGGGGAACGACCGTCTGCGGGAACAGCAAGAGGACGCCCATCTGCACGCCCAGGAGGAGGCCTCAGGAGAAACCAGCCCCGCAGGCACCTTGATCTTGGCCTTCCAGCTTCCAGAACTGTGAGAACGTAAACTTCTGGTTGAGCCTCCCAGTCCGTGGTGTTTTTTTCTGGCGGCCCCTGCGAGCCGGCGCTGGATCGCAGTGTTTGCCTTTGCATCTCCAGCTCCGCATCCTGCTCGCTGTTTATTTTGTGAGCAGCCCCGGCGGGTGCACCTCAGCTGCTCCAGGACTGAGCAGTTAGTAACTCACACTCGCCCACCCGCCCTCCCCAGGAAGCCTCCCGCCCGCTTCCTCCAGTTCCTTCCCCACCTGTCCGGCCTCCTAGCCCGGTGCTCTCGGCGCGGGAGGGGGTGGCTCGCAGACCCCCAGGTCTCAGCTTCCCGGATCTCCGCCGCCCACTCACCCCCCGGTCTCCGGCTCCCGGCACTGACCGGTGCTGCGGCTTCCGCGCAGTGGTTGCTGCATTTAAATGTCCGGCACCTGGGGAGACGGGCGCAGTCGCAGAGCAGCTCCTGTTCCCGGGATCTAGAGCGGCCCAAACCCCCGCTTGCCCAAGCCGAGTCCCGCGCGCAGCCCATGTGGGCTGGGGGACTGAGTATCCGGCCCTCTGGCAGCTGCAACCGCGCACAGCTGGAGCTGGCGGGGCAGAGGGCGGACCGGGACCCCGTAGGGAAGGAGGCTTCCTTCCCAGTCTCCTGCTGCCCGGAAATCCCCCCGGCTCTCAGACAACCCGCAGCACCGGTCCTGGGGGGAAGGAGCGGGGCGGGATACAGGGATGGGGAGGGCTGGCTAAGTCGGAGGCCCGGGCCGCCCTCCCCCAAGCCGCGCGGCTTCAAGAAAGCAGAAGCGAACCCTGCCCCGGGGAGTCCCACAGGAGCGGGGATCTAGGAAGAGAAACTTGCGAGCGAGGGAGTTGGAGCCGTGGACCCCCGGGCCCCGCCCGGGCGTCCTGCGTCGGAGGAGGGTCTCTGGGTCGGGCAGGGGCCACCTCTTGGCCCGCCCCTTGTCCCTGAACGTCCGAAGATTGGGCCATTTCCCTTGCCGCGCCCTTACCGCTTATCTGGGTGCGCCCGGCCCGGCCTGCCCCACGCAGCCCTCCGCTCGCGCCCAGAGAGGAGGGGCCGCCGGCGCAGAGCCCAGGGACCCCGAGAGGCTGCGCCGCTCCCGCGTCCTCTCTACCGTCCTGGGATTCCCAGGCCCACCCCACCCAGCGGCGCGACTCTGGCCCTCTTGGACCCTCCGTTGACTCCACCGCGCGCTTTCCAGGACCCTCGAACATACCCCAGCCCTCCAGCCCATCCCTCCCTGCTCCGTGCCGGGTGCCCCCGGCCCTCTCCAGACCCGGATCTCTTTCCCCAGGTTCCCAGGGCGGCCCCAGCCAGGCCCCCTTCGAACCCCGCCGGCGGCCAGGGCTGGGGCGCGCCATGCGGCTGCGGCTCCGGCTTCTGGCGCTGCTGCTCCCGCTGCTGCCACCGCCCGCGCGCGCCCCGAAACCCTCGGCGCAGGACGTGAGCCTGGGCGTGGTGAGCGCGGGGTCCACAGGCTCTTGGGGTCTGCAGTTTCTTGGGGTCTGCAGGGAGATTGAGAGGGAAGCCGGGTCCGGACTCCTGGGTCCGGAGAAAGCAGCGGCAAGATTCCAATATCCAAAGAGTGACTGAGGATGGAGTCTGGGCTCCCGGATTATTGGTCTGTGGGGAGGTTTGGGGCTGGGATTTGGAGCTCTGGAAAGGAGCTGACGTGAGGAGCTGAAGTCCAGACAAAGACTGACAAACCCGGGACTGAAGTGGGGACCTCCGGAGGGGAGCAGGCAGGCATCCGGGGCTGGGGCGCTCGGCTCTGAGTGCCTGAGAGGGGCAGGGCTGCCAGGATGGTGGTGGGCAGGGAGAGCCCATACTTTTCACCAGCCCGCTTCACATGTCCCCTCCGATGCCCTAGGACTGGCTGACGCGCTATGGTTACCTACCGCCACCCAACCCTGCCCAGGCCCAGCTGCAGAGCCCTGCGAAGTTGCGCGATGCCATCAAGGTCATGCAGAGGTTCGCGGGGCTGCCTGAGACCGGCCGCATGGGTAGGTGGCCCTCACCCCTCCCCAGCCCTGCCTCTGCATACAGCCTGACCACCGCCCTACAGTCTTTAGACCTCAGCGTGCTCCTGGAACACGGAGCTGTGAAGATGCTGATTTCAGGCCCCAACCCCAGAGGGCCTCAGACATTCATCTTTCCATAAGCATTTATCAAGAACCTGGTGGCTCATGCCTGTAATCCCAGGGCTTTGGGAGGCGGAGACTCAAGGATTGCTTGAGGCCAGGAGTTTGAGACCAGCTTGGCCAACAAAGTGAGACGCCTCCCACTCTCTAAGGATTTTTTTTTTTTTTTGATACAGAGTTTTGCTCTTGTTGCCCAGGCTGGAGTGCCATGGTAGGATCTTGGCTCACCGCAATCTCTGCCTCCCAGGTTCAAGTGATTCTCCTGCCTCAGCCTCCTGAGTAGCTGGGATTACAGGCATGCGCCACCATGCCAGGCTAATTTTGTATTTTTAGTAGAGAGGGGCTTTCTCCATGTTGGTCAGGCTGGTCTCGAATTCCCGACCTCAGGTGGCCAGCCTCCCAAAGTGCTCGGATTACAGGTGTGAGCCACCGTGCCCAGCCCTCTAAGGATTTTATATATGATTGTCTTTTTTTTGAGACGGAGTCTCACTCTGTTGCCCAGGCTGGAGTGCAGTGGCGCAGTCTCGGCTCACTGCAAACTCCACCTCCCGGGTTCACACCATTCTCCTGCCTCAGCCTCCGAGTAACTGGGACTACAGGTGCCCGCCACCCGGCCCGGCTAATTTTTTGTACTTTTAGTAGAGACGGGGTTTCACCTTGTTAGCCAGGATGGTCTCGATCTCCTTACCTTGTGATCCTCCCGCCTTGCCCTCCCAAAGTGTTGGGATTACAGGCGTGAGCCACCGCACCTGGCCTAAAGCGTGATTTTTTTAAACTTAGCCGACTGTAGTGGCATAGGCCTGTGGTCCCAGCTACTCAGAACGCTGAGGTGGGAAGATTGCTTAAGCTCAGGAGTTCAAGGCTGCAGTGAGCTATCATTGCACTACTGCACTCTAACCTGGGCAACATATGGAGATCCAGTCTCTCTAACAAAATATACTTTGAGCATCTCTTAGATGGCATGCCCTTTCAGCTCCAATGGTATAGTGATAAATAAAGTAGGTAAAGTTCCTGCTCTCATGGAGCTAACTTTCTCGAGGGAGAGAGAGACAGATCAAGAACATAAATATGCAAGATAATTTCAGATAGTGGTGAGTGTTTGGAAAAAAATAAAATGCTATTGGCACCGAGGGGCTGGTCAGGTTAGGGTAGGTCCCTCTGAAAAGTGTCATATGAGCTGAGACCACAAAGAGGAGGAACCAGCCATGGGAAGATGTGGAAGAATAATGTCCCGGGCAAGTGCAAAGACCCCATGGCACGCACAAGCTTGTGTGCCTGGAGCGAAAGGAGCATTGAAGAGCTCTGGCGAGAGGCCTCAGCCAAGAGCCCTGAAAGGTGATTGGGGTTGATTCCAACAGTGATTAGCAACTGCGCAAGTGTTCTCAGAAGGGAAGTAACTTGGAACTTGGTATGACTTGCAGTTCTTTTTTTTTTTTTTTTTTTTTTTTTTTGACAGAGTCTCACTCTGTTGCACAGGCTGGAGTACAGTGGTGCAATCTCGGCTCACTGCAACCTCTGCCTCCCAGGTTCAAGTGATTCTCGTGCTTCAGCCTCCTGAGCAGCTGGGACTACAGGCACCCGCCACCATGCCCAGCTAATTTTTTTTTATGTTTAGTCGAGACAGGGTTTTGCCATGTTGGCCAAGCAGGTCTCAAACTCTGAGTCTCAAGCGATCAGCCCACCTTGGCCTCCCACAGTGCTGGGATTACAGGCATGAGCCACTGTGCCCGGCCTTGACTTGCAGTTTTAAGCTTCCTCTGAGTCCTGATGGAGAACGAAAGGCAGGAGCCCTGAGACCAGGCAGAAGACGGCTACGGAGTCCACACGAGGGATGGTGGCAGGAAGATGGGTGGCGTATGTGGCCAGGAGTAGTTAGATTTGGGGTGTATATTTTGGAGGCAGGGCTAAGGAACTCTTCTGTGGGGTTAAGTGGGTAAGAAGAGGGAATTTGAAGGATCTGGCTCACTACAAGGAAAGGTAGGCCCTTTCTGTGTCCTGGTGACTCACGAACAGCCTAGAACAGTGTCTGGCATCTATATGTCCTTCACTACTATTTGCTGTCTCAACAAATGAGGTGCAGTTTGACCTTAATTTGGAAATGAGGCTACTGGGGATGGAGCCTGACTGGGAAAGGGGACCCCAGAGAGACCTAACCCCAGAGGAGGTGGCTTGCCACAGGAGGCCAGAGACCCAGCCGGCCTGGGGACTTTGGACTTAATCTGGGTTTGAGGAGAGCTTGGCAGTGATGGTGTGAGGCCTGCACAGCTCCCAGAGGGTTCCAGCCTCAAAGGTCCTCACTGCATACCCAGGGTTCCTTTCTCCAGAGTCTGCCCACCAGGGCCCAGGAAAGCTGGATGCGAAATCCTGGCCTGAGCCTCTGAGCACCACCTGCATGCAGCCAGTTTGTCCAGGCCAAGTGACGTCGCTCCAAAGGGCAGTGGGAATAGCTTGGTAGGAGCTGGCTTCTAGAGACAGACTGCCTGGGTTCAAATCTGGGCTGGGGGGCCTTCGAGGACACGTTTCTTAAGCCCTCTGAGCCTCAGTTTTCCCATGTAGAAAGTTGACTGGTGCTATGATTAAGGCAGGCTCTCCTATTGTGCACCCCTTTCCCCCACATCACCAAATGTCTCCCACAGACCCAGAGACAGTGGCCACCATGCGAAAGCCCCGCTGCTCCCTGCCTGACGTGCTGGGGGTGGCCGGGCTGGTCAGGCGACGTCGCCGGTATGCTCTGAGCGGCAGCGTGTGGAAGAAGCGAACCCTGACGTGGAGGTAGGTCCCGGGGCCCACCCGCACCCTGGGCCTGCCTGCTGGGCTCCAGCTTTGAATGGCTGCCTACTCCCTCCATGGCTACCCTTACGCCTTGCTCCCCTCTCCCCAGGGTACGTTCCTTCCCCCAGAGCTCCCAACTGAGCCAGGAGACCGTGCGGGTCCTCATGAACTATGCCCTGATGGCCTGGGGCATGGAGTCAGACCTCACATTTCATGAGGTGGATTCCTCCCAGGGCCAGGAGCCCGACATCCTCATCGACTTTGCCCGCGCCTTCCACCAGGACAGCTACCCCTTCGACGGGTTGGGGGGCACCCTAGCCCATGCCTTCTTCCCCGGGGAGCACCCCGTCTCCGGGGACACTCACTTTGACGATGAGGAGACCTGGACTTTTGGGTCAACAGGTAAAATCTCCTTTCTTATGAGAGATCCTCTTGCCAGGTCTGGTCTCGGCCAGAATAAGTTTTCTGGGAGGCTGAGGCGGGCGGATCACAAGGTCAGGAGATCGAGACCATCCTGGCTAACACGGTGAAACCCTGTCTCTACTAAAAATACAAAAAATTAGCTGGGCGCGGTGGCGGGTGGCCTGTAGTCCCAGCTACTCCGGAGGCTGAGGCAGGAGAATGGCGTGAACCCAGCGGAGCTTGCAGTGAGCCGAGATCGCGCCACTGCACTCCAGCCTGGGCCACAGAGCCAGACTCCGTCTCAAAAAAAAAAAAAAAACAAAAAAACCCCACAATGTCTCGCTCTGTTCCTTAGGTTAGAGTGCAGTGGTGCAATCAGAGCTAACTGCAACCATGAACTTCTGGCTCAAGCAATCCTCCCACCTCAGTCTCCAGAGTAGCTGGGATCACTGGTGTACAACTTCATACCTGGCCTTTTTTTTTTTTTTTTTTTTTTTTTTAACCTTTTGTAGAAACAGGATCTCATTATCTTGCTCAGGCTGGAGTGCAGTGGCACAATCATAGCTCACTTTAGCCTTCACCTCCTGGCTCAAGCAATCCTCCTTCCTCAGCCACCCACGTAGCCAGGACCACAGATGTGCACCACCACACCTGGCTAGTTTTAAAATTTTTTGTAGAGACCAGGCTTCACTGTGTTGCCAGGGCTGGTCTTGAACTCCTGGGCTCAAGTAATCCTCCCATCTTGGTCTGTCAAGGCGTTGGGATTATAGGCATGAGCCACCACTCCTGGCCAATGATTAGGTTTAAGTTATATTTATTGATGGAGGCTCTATCATCTAGGGGGTCTCCAGAGAAACAAAACCAATAGGATGTGTGTCTGTGGGATGTGTCTGTGTGTGTATGTGTGTGTGGGGAGGGGTGTGTGTGTGTGTGTGTGTGTGTATGTAAAGAGATTTATTTTAAGGAATTGGCTCACGTGATTGTAGGGGCTAGCAAGTCCAAAATTTGTATGGCAGGCTGGCAACTCTGGATTTCAGTGACAGTCTGGAGGCAGAATTCCTTCCTCTCCAGAAAACCTTCGCTTTTGCTCTCAAGGCCTTGAACCGATTGGCTCTGCCCCCGCCCCACCCCCAGCCACACTATGGAGCATGATCTACTTGACTTAAGGTCAACTGATTGTAGATGTTCATTGCATCTACAAAGCACCTTCACCGTAGCATCTAGACTGGTGTTTCACCAACCAGCTGGGCACGACAGCTGGGCCAAATTGACCATCACAGAGGCCTAGCAGGTGCCTAGCTCCAATCCAGAGCTGGGGGCTTACAGAGATGAAAACAAATCTCTACCTGGCAGCTGAGTCAGAAGAGTGACTGGCAATGACAAAACCCACAGTGACACAGCTGCACAGAATCCCATCAGAGGAAGTCCTGAAGCCTGCAGGGGCTCAGAGATGTTCGCCCAAAGCTCTTGGGCAAGAGGAGGCTTCCTAGAAGAGGTGACTTCATTCCCTCAATATATATATATGAATATAGGCCGGGCGCCGTTGCTTCCGCCTGTAATCCCAGCACTTTGGGGGGCACAGGCAGGCAGATCACCTGAAGTCAGGAGTTTGAGACCAGCCTGACCAACATGTTGAAACCCCATCTCTACTAAAAAATACAAAAAAATTAGCCGGGTGTGGTGGCACACACCTGTAATCCCAGCTACTGGAGAGACTGAGGCAGGAGAATCTATTGAATCCAGGAGGCAGAGGTTGCAGTGAGCCAAGATCGTGTCACTGCACTCTAGCCTGGACAACAAGAGCAAAACTCCATCTCAAATATATATATATGTGAATATCCACACATACACACTGAGCGCCTACTAGCACAAGACCAGACATACAGGGTTCCGCTCTCCCCGGGTACACAGGGTTGAGATCCAATAGGAAGGCAGTGAGTCAGCTCAGTCAGGGGTACGAGGAGCCAGTGAACAGGGAAATGACCCGGGACATCTGAGGCCGGAAGCCAAAACTATGGCATCAGTAGGGAGACTGCAGAAGGTGGCAGGTCCCAGATCACCAAGGACCTTGAAAGCATGTGGAAGACTGTTCAGTTGGGGAAGCATTAAGGGGTTTTGCATTCTGGAACTATCATCAACTTCAGCGGGGTCCGGGGGTAGGATAGAGGCAGGGAGGCAGGAAGTTCTCGCACGGTCCAGGCACGAGATGGTGGAGTGTGCTCCCGGGGAAGGGGGCAGTGGACGGATCTAAGGGAGGTTCAGTTAGGATGGGCACGGATTGAGATCTGGCTGGATCCTGGTGACAGGAGAGATGAGGCTGGGGCCTTTGGAGGATGGTGTCCTGGTGGTGCTGTTAATGCAGGTGGGAGAGTGGGAGAGGGAGGAGCAGGCTTGCAGAAGGCAGGCACGAGTGCAGGTCTGGGTGGGAGTCTGCAGAGCTCCGGGCTGGCCATGCAGGTGGGGCCCAGGAAGTTGAGGATCCTGCCCTAGAGCTTGGTCTCCTCTGTCTGAGGTCAGGTTCCCTAGAGGTGGAGCTCCAGAGGGAAATTCTTGTGCAAGCAGTTTCTCAGGGGCCATGTGCTGAGGGGGATGGGAAGCAGGAACAGTCTAGAAGCTGAGTGAGGATGTGGTCTCAGCTGGAGAGGAGCCTGATCCCATGGGAGTTCTGCAGCAGGGATGGCAATGCCAGGGAGGCGATCCCGCCTGAGGCCAGGCCCAGCTCTTTGTAGCCCCATATTAACTACATTGGCTGTGGGCTGCTGGGGAGCCTGAGTGACGGGGGGAGAGGGACAGCCAGGGAGGTGCCTAGGTCCTGTGGAGGGCTTGGGCGAGGCAAAAGCTGGGGAGGCTGTGTGCCGCAACATTAAGATGTGGGCTTCAGCCAGGCGTGGAGGCACATGCTTGTAGTCCCAGCTACTCAGGAGGCTGAAACGGGAGGATTGCTTGAGTCAGGGAGGCTGAGACTGTAATGAGCTGTGTTCACACCACTGCACTGCGGCCTGGGTGACACAGTGAGACCCTGTCACACACAAAAGGAGGATGTGGGCTTCAAAGTTGAATTCAAGTAAGTCAGGGTTCTTCCCCTCGTAATGAATAACTTCCTTCACCTCATTGTCTCAGGTTCCTCGCCTGAGAAATGCAAGGAGAATGGTGCCTGCTGGTGGCATGGGCTTGCCGATGAAATGAGCGATTCACCCGTGCCTCTCAGCACAGGGCCTGCCCCGGGCCACATAGTGTGCATTGCCATCTGCTGTCAGAGCTGGGCTAGTGGCCGCCTTGAGAGCCAGCAGTCCATGGGGGCTGGCAAGCTTCTGGGAGGAAAGGGTGGAACGTGACGGTCAGACACAGAGCTACAGAGAACCCCACCATGAAGGGGTAGGTGGCATCAACAGAGATGGAGAAAGACTGAGCCCAAGGTGATCAACAACAAGAGTGAAGGAGGAAGTGGTCAGCCGTGGCTGGGACAAAAACAAGCCCAGTAAGTTACATTGGCTTGTATTTGGTCATCCAGGGACAAAGTCACCTTTTTAGTGCCTGTAGACCCAGCGCGTTGGGGAAGAATTTAGGCCACAGTGGGCTTAGGCATGAGAGGAGCAGAGGAAGTGAAGATTGAGTTGAGACCACTGGCTGGAGAACTTGACTGGGAAGGGAGGGCAGAGAGCCGCGTGGGGTGAGGGGAGGGAATAGGTCCAATGAGCGTCTTAGGATGAGGGAGTTGTGAGCACTGAACACTGGATGAGCTGATACAAAGAAGGGGTCAGGGATGGATAGACTGACAGATGCATGCACAGAGGCAGGGATGGATAGACTGACAGATGCATGCACAGAGGCAGGGATGGATAGACTGACAGATGCATGCACAGAGGCAGGGATGGATGGACGGACAGATGCACGCACAGAGGCAGGGATGGATGGACAGATGCATGCACAGAGGCAGGGATGGATGGACGGACAGATGCATGCACAGAGGCGGGGGATGGATGGATGGAAGGATACATGTCCAGAGGCAGGGATGAATGAGGGTAGGTTGTTCTTGTCCTGGAGGAGGTGATCCAGGCTAAGTCCTCACACTGAGCACAGCAAGAGGCAGGAGGTGAGCATGGGGAGATGCAGCTGTGTGCCCCAGTGCACCGGAAGTTACAGATAACATTGATGTCCTGTCTTGATGAAACAGGAAACACATTTATCATCTGAGAATTGGGGGCTGGGGTTGACTGGAAGCTCGAGGGGCTCTGAGCCTGCCATGGGGCTGAGGGAAGCGTGCAGGAGCTGCCTGCCAGAGCCTGGGGCAAGGATGATAGGAGGTACTGGGGCCCCTGTGGACTGCCCTCTGAGAATCTCGTGGGGCTGGGGCTGCACAGTTGTGGTTGTGTAATTTCCCCCAGATGCATGGCGTGACAAGGGTGCAGGAAGGGGTGCAGGGTCCGGAAGCTCAGTATGGCCAAGGAGAGACAAGGCAGGGAAGAAGGTGAGAGATGAATGATATCGCTCTGATTGAAACACCAAACTTCCCCCAGTTTCTCAGAAAAAGAACTCAGAGCAACAAGAGAACCTACAGTTGACAGGGAAATTCATCAGTGCAGATGTGATTTGACCAAGACCATTGAAACCCGTGATGGCCACCTACCTTGAAGTCTCTGTGCCTCAGTTTCCTCCTCTGTAAAATGGGCTTAGGAGACAGGTTTGGTGAGAAGTGAATGAAAACGTGTTTGCTACCCCTCTTAGGACTCACGTTTCATGCTTAGACGCTCAGCAAGTGGCTTTAGCGAGTGAGATAAGTTTGCTTTTCAGTTCATCAGGTCGTTACCTATGAGCCTGCCCTGAACAGTGCTGACCTTAGTTGGAGATGGCCATGAAACTCATCCGCATGGGGCCATCGGGGCCTCCCTGTGGTGCTGCGGGGCTGTGTCTCTGTCTTGGTCTCTTCTGGCCTCTCAGCAGCCGGAGCAGGAGGCAGCAGGCGGCTCACCAGTTGATGAGGAGCTGGGCTTCAGCCAGGCTGGCATGTGAATCCTCTGGGTCCTGGCGGTCCTGAGCGCCTGAGCTGAATCTGGAGGGAAGAGGCTGCTGTGGTGGGAAGAGGCTGGGAGTGAGGCCGGGTGCTGGGGCCAGCGGGCTGTGGTCTGAGAGTGCCTGCTAGAGGAGCTCTGTGTTCCCAAGGAGATGCAGGAAGACTTGGGGTGGGGGTGGTACAGGGTAGGATGAGGAGGGGTAGAGGCTGTGGACAGGGAGATGGGGAGAGGGGATGGAGGACTCAAGGAATGTAAGGGATATGACTTGAGGAGGGATGGGGGTACGAATGGGGTAGGAGGCAGGAATGGGAGAAGGTCTTGGGTCAAGGACATGGACCTACATCCCCAGCAGATGGGGGTGGCAAGGGGGAGAGGGGTGGGGGTCGCTGACCATAGACTGTAGCTGGGAGGAGGGGATGCTCCCAGGGCTGGGGCTGTCTGCAGAGAATGGCACGCACCTTGTAGGCTCCTGCCCTCGCCCCACCGCCCTCTCAAGTTTCTTTTATTTTCTGTTTTCTTTTTTTGAGACGGAGTCTTGTTCTGTCATCCAGGCTGGAGTGCAATGACACGGTCATGGGTCACTACAGCCTTGACCTCCCGGGCTCCAGCAATACTCCTGCCTCCCTGCCTCAACCTGGGACCTGAGTAGCTGGGACTACAGGCGTGCGCCACCATTCCTGGCTAATTTTTTTATTTTTATTTTTATAGGGATGGGGATCTCCTTATGTTGTCCAGGCTGGTCTTGAACTCCTGGGCTCAAGCTATCCTCCCACCCGGGATGCCAAAAGTGCTGGGATTATAGGTGTGAGTCACCACATCCAGCTCCTCCCCTCAAACTTCTGTGCAAAAAGTGCTCCCTTCCCAGAGGAGGGGCTCCATCTGGGTGTAAGGTGGCCTCTTCCTCTGTGTGTTCTCTGGGTCTCTTTAGCCTTGTGGTCCAGTGTCCAGCACAGCCATGCTGACTGGGTGACGAGACAGGGATGATGGAGAGTTCGGGGGGGTCCCGGGCAGAGGAGGCTGGGGCCACCTCTGGAGGGTGTCCTGCTGTTCCTGTTGGCCATAGCCGCACTCGCAGGGCCTTCCTGTGCCCCCTTTCCCCAGGCAGGGGCAGCCTCAGCTTCCATCCACTTTCTCCTGCAGACGGCGAGGGGACGGACCTGTTTGCCGTGGCTGTCCATGAGTTTGGCCACGCCCTGGGCCTGGGCCACTCCTCAGCCCCCAACTCCATTATGAGGCCCTTCTACCAGGGTCCGGTGGGCAACCCTGACAAGTACCGCCTGTCTCCGGATGACCGTGATGGCCTGCAGCAGCTCTATGGTAGGAGGAGAGGGACCCACCGTGAAACCATCATTGCCCCATCCAGTGTCCTCTGCAGCAGGCCAGGGGACCCACACTTGCTTGACTCTTTCCCCACAGGGAAGGCACCCCAAACCCCATATGACAAGCCCACAAGGAAACCCCTGGCTCCTCCTCCCCAGCCCCCAGTCTCACCCCCAGACAGGTGAGGCCCCCACTAAATGGGTGACCTTGGGTGACCAGCTGCCCAGCCTCAGTGTCCTCTGAGATGGGGATGGTGGGGGTCTCCGCCTTGGAGGAAACAAGCCCCCTACCCCGCTCACCTTTCCTTTCCTCCCCAGCCCATCCTTCCCCATCCCTGATCGATGTGAGGGCAATTTTGACGCCATCGCCAACATCCGAGGGGAAACTTTCTTCTTCAAAGGTGAGTCATTTCATGTGGCCTCATGTATGTTGGCTTCCTGCCCACTTCAGTGACCCACTGGGGTTGTGGGCTTACCCTGGAAGTGGAACTTTTTGTTTTTTTTTTTTTTTTTTTTGAGACGGAGTCTCGCTCTGTCACCCAGGCTGGAGTGCAGTGGCCGGATCTCAGCTCACTGCAAGCTCCACCTCCCGGGTTCCCGCCATTCTCCTGCCTCAGCCTCCCGAGTAGCTGGGACTACAGGCGCCCGCCACCTCGCCCGGCTAAGTTTTTGTATTTTTAGTAGAGACGGGGTTTCACTGGGTTAGCCAGGATGGTCTCGATCTCCTGACCTCGTGATCCGCCCGTCTCGGCCTCCCAAAGTGCTGGGATTACAGGCGTGAGCCACCGCGCCCGGCCGAAAGAACTTTTTTTCTTCTTCTTTGAGACTGAGTCTTGCTTTGTTGCCTGGGCAGAAGTGCAGTGGTGTGATCATGGGTCACTGCAGCCTCAAAATACGGGGATCAAGTGATCTTCCCACCTCAGCCTCCCTAGTAGCTGGGACCGCAGGCACATGCCAACATGCCTTGCTAGTAATTTATTTTTTTATTTTGTAGAGATGGGGTCTCACTTATTGCCCAGGCTGGTCTCAATCTCCTGGCTCAAGTGATTCTCCGTTGTCAGCCTCCCAATGTGCTGGCATTACAGGTCTGAGCCACCAGGCACGGCCCTGGGACTTTTAGTGCTAAAAAGGGAAAAGTCCCAGGCAGGCCAGGATGGGCTGGTCACCCTAGATCCATTGCGCCCTTGATTTCCAGATGGGACCCGTCCCCACCCAGCCACACACCCTGCGGGAGGAGACTTCATGCTGTCTCATGCCTTCCTGTGAACCCCTTTGTGCCCTGCAGGCCCCTGGTTCTGGCGCCTCCAGCCCTCCGGACAGCTGGTGTCCCCGCGGCCTGCGCGGCTGCACCGCTTCTGGGAGGGGCTGCCTGCCCAGGTGAGGGTAGTGCAGGCCGCCTATGCCCGGCACGGAGACGGCCGAATCCTTCTCTTCAGCGGTGAGTGGGGCGGGCCGTGGAGCGCGCTGGGGCCGGCGCGGGGAGCCCACGCTGACCTCCCGGCCTCCGCTCTGCAGGGCCCCAGTTCTGGGTGTTCCAGGACCGGCAGCTGGAGCGCGGGGCGCGGCCGCTCACGGAGCTGGGGCTGCCCCCCGGGGAGGAGGTGGATGCCGTGTTCTCGTGGCCACAGAACGGGAAGACCTACCTGGTCCGCGGCCGGCAGTACTGGCGCTACGATGAGGCGGCGGCGCGCCCGGACCCCGGCTACCCTCGCGACCTGAGCCTCTGGGAAGGCGCGCCCCCCTCCCCTGACGATGTCACCGTCAGCAACTCAGGTGGGAAGCGCGGTGACCTGCGGGTTACTGGGCCTGGCGTGAGGAGAGGGGTGTGGGGAATGGGGACATGGAGACCACCCTGCGGGGATGGGGGTCCTTGGGCAGCAGGGAGCGGGGGCGGGGCGGGGCGGGGCGGGGCGGGGCGGGACCGGGACTCAAGCTCTGCTCTCCCAGGTGACACCTACTTCTTCAAGGGTGCCCACTACTGGCGCTTCCCCAAGAACAGCATCAAGGCCGAGCCGGACGCCCCCCAGCCCATGGGTCCCAACTGGCTGGACTGCCCCGCCCCAAGTTTTGGTCCCCGCGCCCCCAGGCCCCCCAAAGCGACCCCCGAGTCCAGAGTCTGCGATTGTCAGTGCGAGCTCAACCAGGCCGCAGGACGGCGGCCCGCTCCCCTCCCGCTGCTCCTCTTGCCCCTGCTGGTGAGGGTTGTCGCCTCCCGCTGATGGGGGGAGCGATCCAGACGGAACAGCGCCCTCCACGGCCGAGTCCCCCGCAGCTGGACCTGGTCGGGGGTTGTGAGGCGCTGGGCGGAGGCCCCTTGTCTGTTCCCACAGACGGGGGCTTGGGCGCGGACTAAGCGGGGTGGATCTCCCGCGCAGGGGCGGCGGCAGCGGGGACTGGTCGCCCTGGCGCTGGGCTCAGTCTCCGCGGGATCTCCCGCCCCCTGCGATGCCACCTGAACCGGCCGCCAGGGCGCGCGCGCGCGCTGGGTCCACGTGTCGGTCGCCGCCCCCGTCATTCCCTCGCGGCAGCCGCCCGGGGGATAGGACCGAGCCCGGGGAGGACAAGGGGCGGGCCTGCGGCCTCACCCGGAGGGTCGGCGGTCCCTGGCCGCGAGCTGCCCCCGAAGGACTGTCCTTTTCCAGGAAAAGGCAGCTTTTCTCGGAGCGCAGTCCCGGGACTCTCCGCAGCCCCGCCCTGCCTGGCCACTGTGCCTGGCGTTCCTGGCTCGTTAGAGGACAGGCTTTACTGCGAAGCTGGGCCCTGCCCTCTCCCACCCGCAGTTTCTCACCCCGTTCTGCTCCCACGATGCCCCTCTACAGTCATTGCCACATTGGTGGGAACCTGGGACCCAGACCCGGAACCAGCCCAGATATCACCCTTGAGAACCCATGCGCCACGTCCTGGGTGGTGGCATCAGTGGCTGGAGGGATGATCCTTGCTCTCCAGACCCTGTTAACCTTGTTTCCATTCCTCCCCTGCCACCCGTCTCCTCCTCCTCGGCCACCCAGCCTGGGCACCTCCCTGGGCCCAGAACTGCCTCCCATTGAATGGAGCACCCTTCTATCCCCAAGAACCCCTTCCCTGCTTGCACCCTGGAGAGAACAGCTTAACTCCCATCAACTCAATGCTGGTGGAAAGACAGGGACGGAACCGTGGCTCAGGCCTGGTCATTGCCCCCTCAGCACTCTCTCCTGGAAGGCCTTAGTTCTAGAGTGAGGGGTGGGTGGAACCTGGGGGCACCTGATTCACCCTGTCCCTACTCCCCACAGTTTTAGGATCTAAATGATTGCCTCTGGAACTATTTTTCTAGGCTATCCCACATCAGGATCACTGGGAAATTTAAGTTTGCAGATCCCTCACCTCACCCTGAATCCTCACTCAGGGTGGGGTCAGGAATCTGCATTTTAACTAGTTGCCGGGATTGTGGGGGGCAGTAGCTGACTGTCTCGTGGCGTTTCTGTGGCTCTGAAGTGTTCCCCCATCCCAGGACCAATCTCTTCATATCTTCTCTACAGAGCCACACTGACGGCCTGACCCCCATGGGTAGTCACTTAGGGGCCACTTCCTAAGTTGCTGTCCAGCCTCCGTGACCCCCTAGTGCTTCCTGGAGCTGAGGCTGTGGGCAGCCATCCCCGCGACCAGGGAAGGGGTTCCCCCAATTTCTCATACAAACAGATCAGCATGAGGACAGAGGCAGGAGACTTTGGTCAGTCAGTTACCTGGGAATTCTGGGCTGCTGGGAAACGATTTGGGCCTCTGTCAGTTTCTTTTCCATGTATGAGGAGGGAGAAATTTGTATTTTAGAAACTTATTCATCCCAGTCAGGACAATAAAAATGAATGGACAAAAAGCGCTTTCATTATTCTGAGCATCGATGGACTTAGGGAGAAGTGTGGTGGCGGGAACTGGACGACCTGAATCTCCCGGCTTTGCAGAAGAAGGAATCCAGGGTTGATGGGGAATCTAAGAAGGAAGAGTGGGGCTGGGCGTGGTGGCTCACACCTTAATCTTAGCATTTTGGGAGACCAAGGCAGGCAGATCATTTGAGGTCAGGAATTTGAGACCAGCCTGGCCAACATGCAGAAATCCCATCTCCACTAAAAATAGAAAAAAAAAATTAACCAGGCATGGTGGTGCATGTCTGTAATCCCAGCTATTAAGGAGGCTGAGACAGGAGAATCTCTTGAACCTGGGAGAGGGAGGTTGCAGTGAGCCAAGATCTCATGATCGCACTCCAGCCTGGGCAACAGAGCGAGACTCCGTCTCAAAAAAAATAATAATAAAATAAAAAGAAGAAGAAGAAAAAGAAGAAAGAAGAGTGGGAGGAAGAAGTAGAGAGGAACCCAAAAGTTGGTTATGGGGCACCTGGAGGACAGTCGGCCACTGTGGAATTGAGACTGCCTCATGGCTCCATGTAGACTTCCAGAGCCTTTAAAATTTTATAACTGCTACACAAAAATGTCATGTCAAAGCAATTATTTTTATTTTTTAAATGGTCTCATAATCAAAATTTCAAACTTTTGTGCTTCAAAGGACATCATCCAGAAAGTTGGAAAGAGGCTGGGCGCAGTGGCTCATGCCTATAATCCAAACACTTCGGGAGGTCAAAGTAGGAGGATGGCTGGAGCCCAGGATTTCAAGACCAGCCTGGGCAATATAGTGAGACCTTGTCTCTACAAAATAATCCAAAAATTAGCCGGGCGTGGTGGCGACTCATGTCTGTAGTCCCAGCTACTCAGAAGGCTAAGAGGAGAGAATCACTTGAAGGCGGGAAGTCTTAGCAACGATGAGCTGTGATCACACCACTGCGCTCCACCCTGGGCAACAGATCTGTCTCAAAAAAAAAAAAAAAAAAAAAGGCCGGGTGTGGTGGCTCACACCTGTAATCCAGGCACTTTGGGAGGCTGATGCAGTCGTTTGAGAGGCAGGTGTCACTTGAGATTGAGAGTTTTAGACCAACTGGCCAATATGGTGAAACCCCATCTCTACTAAAAATACAAAAATTAGCCAGGTGTGGTGGCACATGCTTGTAATCCCAGTTAGTTGGGAGGCTGAGGCAGGAAAATCACTTGAACTCGGGAGTTGGAGGTTGCAGTGAGCCGAGATCATGCCATGGCACATCAGCCTGGGCGACCAAGCGACACTGTATCCAAAAAAAAAAAAAAAAAATTGTCACATGATACCATTTCAGCCCACTAAGATAGCTAGAATTAAAAAGACCCAGAGCATAACAAATGTTTCTGAGGATGTGGAGAAACAGGAACCCTCGCACACTGCTGCTGGGAATGTAAAATGACAGACATTTTGAAAAATGGTCTGGCTGTTCCTCAAAAGGATAAAAACACATTTGCCACGTAACCCAGCTATTCTTCTCCTTCATACATATCCAAGAGAAGTGAAAACATATGTCTGCACAGAAACTTGTGCGTAAATGTTCACAGTAGCATTATTCAGCATAGCCAAAAAGTGGAAAGAACCCAAGTATCCTTTGATGGGTAAATGGAGAAACCGCTTGTGGTCTATCCACACAGTAGAATATTATGCAGCCAGAAGAAAGGAATGAAGGACTGATCCATGTTACAACACAGATGAACCTCAAGAACACAATGCTCAGTGAAAGACACTAGACACAGAAGGTCACCTAGTGTGTAATTCTACTTACAGGAAACGTGTGGGGGAGACGCATCCGTTGAGTGAGAAAGCAGATGAGGCCGGACTCAGTGGCTCACGCCTGTAATCTCAGCACTTTGGGAGACCGAGGCAGGCAGATCACTTGAGGTCAGGAGTTCGAGACTCCTTGGCAACATGGTGAAACCTCGTCTCTACTAAAAGTACAAAAATTAGCTGGTTGTTGTGGCATGTGCCTGTAATCCCAGCTACTCGGGAGGCTGAGTCAGGAGAATTGCTTGAACCCGGGAGGCGGAGGTTGCAGTGAGTTGAAATCGTGCCTCTGCACTCCAGCCTAGACAACAGAGGGAGACTCTGTCTAAGAAAAAAAAGAAAACGTAAAAGAAAGTAGATGAGTGGTTGTCCAGGGAAATGAGGACTTGTGGTGATGCCTCAGAGGGGCAGAATTTCTCTTAGAAGTGATGAAAATGTTCTAAAATGGGTTGTGGTGATAGCTGCACAGTTCTGTGCTTTAAATTGCACAGGTCAGTGAGTGAATTGCTTTGCCTGTGAATTGCATCACCGTAAAGCTATAAAAACAAGGTACAGTCTGGATGGACCCCAAGATGCCTTCGGATGGTGGCCTTTGTGAGAGTCATGGAGGGTCTAGGATTGGGGGGCATGGAGAGACAGTCTCTTGGAGCTGAAGCCTAGAGCATGACTTAGCTGGTGCAGGAGTGGCCTCCTTCTCTCCTGCCCTGGGAGAGGCTCCGCCCACTACTCCCCACTTCCCCCATGAAACCAGCTGTGTCTTTGTGCCAGGAAGACTGGGTGTAGAAGGTGACTGTCTCAGTGGAGCTGGGTCATCTCAGGTGGGGAGGTGGGGTTTCTGAAGGTGAGGACCCTCTGGGGAGGAGGGTGCTTCTCTGAGACACTTTTCCTCACACCTGTTCCTCGTCAGCGGGCCCTGGCTCCTGGAACTTTTGGCCGCCATGTGCTTCACGAAGGTGAGTGAGAGGCTGCGTGTGTTTTGTGGGCATATCTGAAAACAGACCGTAAGGGTGCGGGTGCCCTCAGTATTTCCCGAGGTGCCTGTGTGTCAGGGCTCAGTCAGGGACGCCCAGTGGCAGGAGGATAGTGATGGGGTGAGAGTGTCACTGGAGGCGCTGGAGGTCACATCTGTCGGGGGCGCTGGAGAATGGCAGGGGTGCAGATGAGAGGGAGCACCTGTCCCAGGAGCCCCTCACAGCCCAGAAAGCCTGGGGCAGGGATGGGGCAGGGCTCTCCTGGAAACGACTCAGAGAATGATCCTCTCAGAGGCTGGCTCAGCTGGGCAGGCCCAAGAGTAGGGCCTGTGTGGGTCCGGGTGTCTCTTCCTCCTTTCCTGGATTCCCTCCGACCTCTCATTCTCTACCACTGCCCCACCCCAAATGTGAGGCACAGCACACCCTCCAGGGAGCTCTGCGGCCTGTGCCAATGGGTGAAACCCCGTCTCTACTAAAAATATAAAAATTAGCTGGGAGTGGTGGCATACACCTGTAATCTCCACTACTAGAGGGGCTGAGGCGGAGAATCGCTTGAACCCAGGAGGTGGAGGTTGTGCTGAGCAGAGATTGCACGATTGCTCTCTAGCTTGAGCAACAAGAATGAAACTCCATCTCAAAACAAAACAAAACAAAACAAAACAAAACAAAGCAAAAACAAACAAGAAAAGCATCAGATCTCGTGAGAACTCACTCGCTTTCACCAGAACAGCATGGTGGGAAGTGCCCCCATGATCCAATCACCTCCTACCACGTCCTTCCCTTGACATGTGGGGATTACAATTCCAGATGAGATTTGGGTGGGACACAGAGCCAAACCGTCTCAATTGCACCCCGGATGTGCTGACCCCTGTGATTTCCCCAAGTGTGGGACACCTGGCTGCATAATTTGTGGTAGTGGGGTACTGCACTCATGCTTTCCCCTGAAAACAATAAAATAAAATAACAGTTGCTTAAATGGAATCAGGTGCGTATCTCCAGGCTTCTCTGACAGGCAGGCACAGGGAGGCAGGGGGCCCAGTAGTGACAGAAGACTGTGGCTCCGATAGACCTACCCAGGTTCTAGATGTTGAAGAGCAAGGCCAGGCCCCTGACTTTCTTACTGATAATGGTGCATGGGTCTCCGTGCCCTAGTGGGTTGGTTGAGGACTAGAGGATTTCAGCCTGGTGTGTCCTTGATCACAGAGCTGGAAGCACAGAACTGCTCCCTGATCACCACCCCTGAGCCCCCGGCGTGAGGGGACTTTGGCCCCCACATCTTTCTTGTCATGACTCCCTCTTCCGTCCTCATCCCCCGGGCAGGGCTGGGGCCACAAATTCTCCTTGGTTTTCTCCCAAGATCAAGGGCCCCAGGGGCTGGGGCAGAGGGGACTCCGGAGTCCCCCACCAGGCCCTGGTTTCAGGGGAGAGGCAAGAAGGCAGGGGTCAGATCTCTGGGCCTGAGGCCTCAGCACCCTGCAGTTGCAGAGCCCGGGGCAGCCAGGAGGAACGACTGGGAGGGCACTTCTCACCATTTCGGAGGCCACGCTCAACTGGCCCTGCAGAGGCTCCCGTCGTCCTCCACTTCCTGCCTCTGCTTACTCACACAGACCAGCCTACCCCATTCAGGGGAGGCTTGGCAGCCAGCAGCAGCTGGTGAGATAAAGATGGGGTTGGGGGCCCTGTCCTGTTCTGTCCCATCCTATCCTGGGGTTCCATGACTCTTGCCTTTGGGCTGAGGAGGAAGGAGGAAGGGGAAATGGGCCACGGCTTGGGGAGGAGCAAACACCCACAGGAAGGCTCCCTGAGCAGCTCTCCTAGGGCTGAGCCCGCAGTCTGGGAGGGACACTGGGGTGTGCTCAAGGGTGTGGGGGGCTTGGGGACCAGGAACACTGCTGGAGGTCAGTATGCCCCTCCCTGGTCTGCCCTTTCAGAGCATTGGATGCACTCTTGAGTTTCGGAGCAAGCCCTCCTTGGCTCCAACCTAGAGTCCAGCCAGGGAAACAGCTGGACAGCAACCCTGACAGTCACCTTTGGTGGCCCTGGTCACTCTGAGGGGCCCTGCTTGCTTCCAGCCCCTGTCCCAGCAGCTCCTGCAGGGCTGAGGGAGGTGACCAGGGGGAAGGAAAGGTGTCGCCAGGCTCTCTGGGCCCTGCTGCCCCCAGCCTTCCTGAGGAAGGAGGCAGCTGGATCCAGAGTTCTCTCTGCAGAGCCTCAAAGGGCCCCACAGGCTTTCCTCCTCCGCATCCTGCAGAAACCTCTGATGTCCCTTTATCCTGGAAGGACTGTCTCTGGCCTGAGACCCCAGCTCTGAGGGGCCGCCCATGGCCCAACCCTGGCCCCGCCTCTCCTTACCCTGTGCCACGTGCTGGGATCTCCTGTCCACCACTGCTCAAGTTTTTTGTTTTGTTTTGTTTTTCTGAGACAGAGTTTCACTCTTGTTGCCCAGGCTGGAGTGCAGTGGCACAATCTCTGTCTCCTGGGTTCAAGCAATTCTCCTGCCTCAGCCTCCCAAGTAGCTGGGATTACAGGCATATGTCACCATGCCTGGCTAATTTTGTATTTTTAGTACAGACGTGGTTTCTCCATGTTGGCCAGGCTGGTCTCTAACTCCTGGCCTCAGGTGATCCACCCACCTCGGCCTCCCAAAGTGCTGGGATTATAGGTGTGAGCCACCGCGCCCAGCTGCTCAAGTTCTTTCTACCATTTCCCCAACCTCTCCAGTGACTCCGTGTCCCCCTTGACTCACCCCTCATGTCCCCCTTGGCTTCCTCTTACCTAGAAATCCCTCCTGCTGTGCTGTGGTCCCCAGGCACTCTGTCACCCCCAGCCTGGACAGCAGTCGCAGCCTCCTAGCTGGTGTTCCTGGTCTTGCCTCTCTCAAGCCATTTCCATGCAGTAGCCAAAGCTGAAGTGATTTTATTACTAGAGAAGAAACCCCTCCCTTCCTGAGCCCTCTGCAGGTCTCCCATTGCACATGAGCCCAGGGCTGACCTGTCAGGCCCCAGGCATTGATGCTATCCAGCTGCATCTGGGGCTCCTCCCTTCCCCAGGCCTGGCTTCCTGCTACTCCCTCTGCCTGGGCCGCCCCTCCCACATCCTTCCCAGGCCGCCTTCCCCTTATTCCCCTCAATAACCCAGCACCTTCCCTGGCACACAGTAGGCACTCAATACATCAGGAGGGCTTCCCGTGCTTCAAATGTGGCCTCTCCCAACTCTTCACCCTCCATCTCTCAGTTGACTGATCCCCCCTCCTTGAAATGTCCTTTCCTGGGGTCTTCCACGAGAGGAATTTCTCCTGCAACATCTGGTGACATAGTCTCACTCTGTTGCCCAGGCTGGAGTGCAATGGCATGATCTAGGCTCACTGCAACATCTGCCTCCCGTGTTCAAGCAATTCTCCTGTTTCAGTCTCCCAGGATGCTGGGACTACAGGCACACACCACCACGCCCAGCTAATTTTTGTATTTTTTGTAGAGACAGGGGTTTCACTATGTTGATCAGGCTGGTCTTTTTTTTTTTTTTTTTTTTTTTGGAGACGGAGTCTCGCTCTGTCGCCCAGACTGGAGTGCAGTGGCCGGATCTCAGCTCACTGCAAGCTCGGCCTCCCGGGTTCACGCCATTCTCCTGCCTCAGCCTCCCGAGTAGCTGGGACTACAGGCGCCCGCCACCTCGCCCGGCTAGTTTTTTGTATTTTTAGTAGAGACGGGGTTTCACCATGTTAGCCAGGATGGTCTTGATCTCCTGACCTTGTGATCCGCCCGTCTCGGCCTCCCAAAGTGCTGGGATTACAGGCTTGAGCCACCGCGCCCGGCCAGGCTGGTCTTGAACTCCTGACCTCAGGTGATCCACCTGCCTCGGCCTCTCAAAGTGCTGGGAGCATGGGCACCACGCTGAGCCAAGTCAAGGAGTCTTATGTGACTAGTGAGTACTTACTGCACAGCACAGATCAAGGGCAGACTCCAGAGGAGAAAACATTCCAGGGTCAGATTCCTTGGCCCTCCCCACAGCTGGCTGTGAAGGCTGACATCTCCCCCTTCTCTCCCACTTCGGGTGGTAACACTCTCCCCCCACCTGCTTCCAGGCAGCCTGCTCCACAGGTGCAGCTGTGTCCCTGTGCCCCAGAGGGACAGCTGACAGTTCGAATTTTGGTGGACTTGTAAAGAAATAAAGAGGGGCCATTTTGGAGAAGGCCATTTTACTTCGGGCGTTTTAATTACATTGCTGAGGCCGGAAAGCAATGCCTCGGGCAGGGAAGGACAGCCATGAAAGTGGAAGGAGAGGGAAGTGAGGTGTGGTAGGAAACGACATTCCTGCAGGCCTCCGCTGTGGAGGACCCCGGGTAGGTGGCGCAGGGCACGGCTGGCGGAAGGCGGGCCAAGCTAGTATAGCGTCTCGCGGGCGTGGGTGCGCAGGTGGCGCAGCAGGTGGGAGTTGCGGCTGAAGCTGCGGCCACATTGCGTGCAGGAGTAGGGCCTGGCGCCCGTGTGCACCAGCAGGTGTCGCAGCAGATTGCAGCTGCGGCTGAAGCTCTTGCCACACTCCACGCACTCCTGCGGGGGCTCGGCCTGCTCCTGCCCTGGCTCCGCATGGGTAGCCAGGTGCCGCCGCAGATGCGCGTTGCGCCGAAAGCTGCGACCGCACGTCTGACAGCTGTAGGGCCGCTCGCCCGTGTGGCTGCGGCGGTGGCGGGCCAGGTTGGAGCTATTGCGGAAACGATGGCCGCAGGTGTCGCAGGCGTGGGGCTTTTCCCCTGTGTGGATGCGCTGGTGGCGCGCCAGGTGGGCGCTCTGGCTGAAGCCCTCGCCGCACTCGCTGCAGCGGCAGGGCTTCTCGCCAGTGTGGCTGCGCTGGTGGCGGGCTAGATCCTGGGTCTGGCCGAAACTCTTCCCGCACTGGGTGCAGAGGTGGGGCCGAGGGCCACCGTGGGTCAGCAGGTGGCGGGCAAGGCTGGCCCGGCGCACGAAGCGCTTCCCACACTGCGGACAGGCGTAGGGCTTCTCGCCCGTGTGCACCCGTTGGTGGCTGACCAGCTGCGAGCTCTGCGTGAAGCTGCGGCCGCAGGCCTGGCAGGAGAAGGGCCGCTCACCTGTGTGCACCCTCCGGTGGGCCACCAGGTGCTCGCTGCGCCGGAAGGCCTTGCCGCAGTCGCTGCACACGAAGGGCCTCTGGTTGGAGTCCCGGCGGCGGCTGCCGGAGCCTTCGGAGGACCGGTGGTCCTTGTCCCTGGCGTGGATCCGCAGGTGGCGCTTAAGGCTGGAGCGGCGCTGGAAGGTCTGGCCGCAGTGGGAGCACAGGACTTCGGTCAGCGGTGGCGCTTCGGCCTTGCTCTCAGGAGCGCAGGGAGGCTTCTGGTCCTGGGCGTGCGCCAGCAGGTGCTGCACAAGGCTGGCGCGGCGCTGGAAGCCGCGGCCGCACTCGGCGCACAGGAAGGCCGGCTCGGAGGAGTGGGTCAGTAGGTGCTTGCTCAGGTGCGAGCTCTGGCGGAAGCGGTGGCCACACAGGTGGCAGGCGTGCGGCCGCTCGTCCGTGTGAGTGCGCATGTGCAGCTTGAGAATGGAGCTGCGGCCGAAGCTCTTCCCGCAGCAAAGGCACAGAAAGGAGCGCCCGGCCGGGTGCGAGTGCAGCTGGTGCGCCTTCAGGCGAGACAGCTGCGGGAAGCTCACCCCGCAGTCTGCGCAGATGAACTGCAGCTCCGGATTGGGCTCGGGGACGCCCTCAGCCACTTTGACCTCCAAAATTTCACTGCCGCCAAGAAGGGACCCATCTCCACCAGGGCCACTCGCCGCAGCGCCCCGTCCGAGCGTCTGGACGCAAGGCTCTCCCGGCACCCCAGGACTATCTGTCTGAGACTCTGCTAAGATGGCAGTGGGCCAGGCAGCCCCTTTGGGCTCTTCTTGTTTAAATTCCTCCTTGTCTGGGGTTCTGCTTCCAAATCCTGGGAAACAAGAGAAAACAGAGATGGTCAGGCCTATTCCCAGGGCCCCTATCAATCACCAGAACCTGATTGGCCTGGAAGTGGAAAGAAACCCAGGATCCTGCAAAGCTGGTAGGTGAAAGGCCAGGCACGGTGGTTCACGCCTGTAATTTCAGCACTTTGGGAGGCCGAGGCGAGTGGATCACTTGAAGTCAGGAGTGAGTTCGAGACCAGCCCGGCCAACATGGTGAAGCCCCGTCTCTACAAAAAATAAAAAATTAGCTGGGTGTGGTGGCGTGCGCCTGTGGTCCCAGCCACTCGGGAGGCTGAGGCAAGAGAATCACTTGAACCCGGGAGGCGGAGGTTGCAGTGAGCCGAGATGGTGCCACTGCACTCCAGCCTAGGCAACAGAGCGAGACTCCATCTCAAAACAAACAAACAAACAAACAAAAAACCTGGTAGGTGGGTAGAGAGGATAGAGGTCAAACAAGGGTGCCCTTTTATTTGACCTCAAAACAAAAAGTTAGCTGGGCATGGTGGCACACACCTGTAGTCCCAGCTACTCGGGAGGCTGAGGTGGGAGGATTACCTGAGCCCAGGAGTTCCCGGCTGCAGTGAGCCATGATTGTGCCACAGTCTGGGCGAGTAACATCCTGTTTCAAAAAACAAAAAGGCCAAAAAGTCAGGTAGGGTCTGGAACTTCAGGCAAAGAAGCGGTGTTGGCCGGTCACGGTGGCTCGCGCCTGTAATCCTAGTATTTTGGGAGGCCAAGGTGGGAGGATTGCTTGAGCCCGGGAGTTGAGACTAGCCTGGGCAACACAGCGAGACTCCATCTCTTAAAAAAAAAGACAAGAAAAGAAAAAGAAAGAGGCATCAGTGGTCACTACTCCAGGGAAGGGTTGCTTACCCAGGGGGTGTGCAGGCCACACCTTATTCTCTGGCACATCCTCAAAGGTCAGGCACTCCTGTATCAAGAGCAGAAACCCTTGGTCAGAGAGGATCATGCCTCAGGAACCTGTGGGGAATGAAACACTTCCCAGGACTGAATCAGGGAAGGTATGGATTTGCTAAAACTACAGTGGTAGGGAAGTTCCTGGGGCTTGAGAACACCTTGGGGTGCGGCCCAGCTCACCAGCACAGCCGCCAGCTCCTGATCTCCGGAACTCTCCTCTGGCCATGGTGAGGGGCCCTGGGGGCCTGACAGCATTGGGGAACAGGGGAGGAAGCACTGTTAGAAGGCAGCCCTGCCTGCCATGTGGCTGCAAGGATATGCACCACATCATCGGGGCCCTGTGAAGACACCTTGGTGCTCTCCTGTCCCGGTCACCTGGGGAGGCCCCACTTCTCACCCCACCCCAGACATCCAGGCCGCTCCCCAACACCCAGTCCTTGGCCTCCTAGGGCACAGGCTCCTCACTGCTTTCTTGCAGGGCCTGGAATGTCTTCTGGGGCCCCGGGCTCAGTGGCTGCTTTGAACTTGGGGGAAGTCTCCACTGTCCCAGCTCAGCAGGCTTGGCAGGCCTTGGCTGGGTTGGGGGAGGCTCATCCGATGGGCCCAGCACTGAAGGTTCTTCTGCAGGCAATTCCTTCTTGGGGCTGTGGCTGGGGACCTGGGAAGCACACCCCTTTTCCTCCAAGGTGACGTCTGCACGGGGACAACTCTTGCCAGCATTACAACTAAAATCCTGTTCAAAACACATTCAAGTTAAGTGACTCCCGGGGTGGCAGCCTGTGTCCTTCTGACTCCGAGGGGACATGGGACAGAAACGAGGTGAGAGTCAGACAGGGCAGGAGTTAAGAGGTGAAGAAGGAATGGTCAGGTGGGGGAAAGTGGAGTTTCCAGAGATTGTTCACTGGGGCGATCAAGTCCCCATCATCTGTGTACTGCTCAGTCCACTGCCCCACCCTCTCACCAGCGGCCCCGCGTGGCTGGGCTCCCGGTGGATGCCCTCCAGCAGCAGCACCACCTCCTCCCCATCCCTGAGTGGCTGCCCCTGCAGGCGGCCCAGGAGGTGCGGAGGCAGCACACTCAGGAACTGCTCCAGCACTAGCAGCTCCAGGATCTGCTTCTTGGTGTGCAGAGCCGGCCGTAGCCAGTGGCCGCAGAGCTCCCGGAGCCGGCTCAGGGATGCCCGTGGCCCCATGTCCTCCTGATACTGGAAGCATCTGAACAGCTGGTGAGCCACCTCGGGCCTCAGCCTGGACTCTGGCCGCCTGGGGTCCTCTGGGCTGGCAGCCTCCTCCTCCTCCAACTTGACTTCCCCCAGCTGCTCCTGCTCCAGGGCAGCCAAGATTGATTCTTCAAGCATCCTTCACTGTGGGGATGCCTCCCTACAGCCGGCCCCACTCTCGGGTCTCTCTCCTCTCTTCCCACACCTGCGAAGGTGAACACCCTGGGTTAGGATCCGCTGAGAGGAAGCTGGCCGCACACCTAGGTCATCCAAGTTAAAAGACACTCAATACGCAGACCCAGAGGAAGAGTTTTACTCACTGGGTAATGGCTCATGAGGGTAGGGCAGCCCCCGGTCTCAGGGTTACCAACAAAGCAAAGGCCAGAGAAAACTGACAGTTCTGTATTATCATCCCTCCTTAAAACATTTAGAAATTTGCATCGCCGGGCGCGGTGGCTCAAGCCTGTAATCCCAGCACTTTGGGAGGCCGAGACGGGCGGATCACGAGGTCAGGAGATCGAGACCATCCTGGCTAACGCGGTGAAACCCCGTCTCTACTAAAAAATACAAAAAAAAAAAAAACTAGCCGGGCGCGGTGGCCGGCGCCTGTAGTCCCAGCTACACGGGAGGCTGAGGCAGGAGAATGGCGTAAACCCGGGAGGCGGAGCTTGCAGTGAGCTGAGATCCGGCCACTGCACTCCAGCCTGGGCGACAGAGCGAGACTCCGTCTCAAAAAAAAAAAA